>NC_134245.1:16431491-16631491 GCF_965152275.1 Natator depressus | reverse complement strand
TTTATTTAGTAGCTAAGTAGATGGGACCTCACTGGAGTTCATGAAGCTTTGCTGCTGAACTCAGTGGCTTCATCAAAGAGCCCTGTCTGCATTGCACCTACATGGGAACCACCTCTGTGTCAGAGTCCTTTCAGTGATGTAGGATCCTCAGTGGAGTGGAACCAGCAACCTACTGGACCCTTGAGCAGAATCCTTGCCATGAGGTAATAGCCCTTCCCCCTGTGAGTTCAGTTCCATTGCCTAACTATTCTGAATCTGAGTATATTTACAGTGACTCCCAAAGTCCCTGGAGGAATTTTAGGTAGAATGCTGAAGGAAATAAAGTTCTCTCTGTAGCTGTACTTCCCTATTCACATATACATGAGGACAGAGGGCTCCCTCCCCTCTGGAGCTTCCTTCCATCTGGAGTTCTGGGTGAATAACTTATGTCCGTAGGAATATCCTTCTCATCCACCATCCTGTCTCTCTGTCAGGATTCCTCAGGGTTCAGTGCTTGGTTAAGCTCCTCTTCACCTCTGCACCTTACCTCTGGGTTATCTCATTTGCAAACACAAATTTGACTACAATCTTTATACTAATGACTCACAGATCTACATCTCTGAACAGATCTCTCTTTCTGTCCAAACTAAAATGTTGGCCAGTTTCTCCAACATCTCCTTGTGGATGTCGAGCAGTCAGCTCAAGTTCAACATAGCTAAAACAGAGCTCCTAATCTCCCCCGCCCGCCAAGTCCTCCCTGTTAATTTTCTCAGTTGCTGTGGACAACACCATCTACCTGGCCATCACTCAGGCCCATAACCTGGATGTCTTTTTTTTTTTTTTAACTCAAACCTCTCTCTACAAGTCCTCACATCCAGGCGATGTTTAAACCTTTCCGCATAACATCTTTAAAATACGGCCTTTCCTATCCATCCACCCAGCTCAGACTTTCATCAAGTCTCTGATCGTATCATGTCTTGATTACTCCAACATCCTTCTTTCTGCCCCTGACAAATGCAATCCTGCCCTGCTCATCTCTGTTCACAAGGCTGCTGCAAAGATCATTTTCGTAGCGTGTCGCTTTGACCACTTCACCCCTCTCTTGCATCCCTACACTGGCTCCCCTTTCTCTACCATATCAAACATAAGATACTTGCCTTCAAGGGCCAAGTGGTCAATCCCCACTTTTTACTTATCATCTCTCATTCTCTAACAAGCTGTCAGTGCTCAGTTCCATTGCCCACTTGTTAAGGGGCTATGGTAATACCAACAATAATGCAGATGCAGCAACTGTGTGGCCATTCTTTTCCTGGTTCACCCAGAAATCAGAGCAGAGAGCTCCTTACCCTCTAAAGCAGGGGTAGTCAATTATTTTTTTGTCAAGGTCCACATTTCTTGGTCAACGTATAGTCACAGTCCAGACTGCAGAGAAAATTTAAAAAAACCACAAAACCCCAACAATAATGATGATGATAAATAAAAAAGATTTTAGGGTCCGTTCAAAAGCATCGGATAGTCCAGATTTGTCTTGAAGTCTGCCTATTGACTACCCCTGCTCTAAAGCTTCTGGCCACAAGGCATACGTTTTGAACCAATTTGAACATTGTAGGTTTGAAAACTTAACTCAAGCTCACTAGTGAATTTGCATTCCAGTTATGAGAAACTATTAATGAGAGTAATGATTTCCCACTAATTATTATTTATTGTTTGTATTGCAACAGTGCCTAGCAGCTCCAGCCATCGATCAGCCATTGTGTCCTTTCATAGAATCATAGAATATCAGGGTTGGACGGGACCTCAGGAGGTCATCTAGTCCAACCCCCTGCTCAAAGCAGGACCAATCCCCAACTAAATCATCCCAGCCAGGGCTTTGTCAAGCCTGACCTTAAAAACCTCTAAGGAAGGAGATTCCACCACCTCCCTAGGTAACCCGTTCAAGTGCTTCACCATCCTCCTAGTGAAGAAGTTTTTCCTAATATCCAACCTAAACGTTCCCCACTGCAACTTGAGACTGTTACTCCTAGTTCTGTCATCTGGTACCACTGAGAACAGTCTAGATCCAACCTCTTTGGAATCCCCTTTCAGGTAGTTGAAAGCAGCTATCAAATCCCCCCCATATTCTTCTCTTCTGCAGACTAAATAATTCCAGTCCCTCAGCCTCTCCTCATAAATCATGTGCCCCAACCCCCTAATCATTTTTGTTGCCCTCTGCTGGACTCTTTCCAATTTTTCCACATCCTTCTTGTAGTGTGGGACCCAAAACTGGACACAGTACTCCAGATGAGGCCTCACCAATGCTGAATAGAGGGGAATGATCACATCCCTCGATCTGCTGGCAATGCTCCTACTTATACAGCCCAAAATGCCGTTAGCCTTCTTGGGAACAAGGGCACACTGTCGACTCATATCCAGCTTCTCGTCCACTGTAACCCCTTAACACATAGCACACTCTTCCCTTTAAAGAATTTTCTAGCTTAAAAAACCCCCCAAACCATCCAAAACTTGTGGCTTAAAAGGAGCAGCTGATTTAGGGAGGGTTCTAGAGAAGACCAAGGTTTTCATGTCATCAGCGTTATGGTGATTCTTGAAGGTCTGTGGGCTCAAACTGGCCCCACTGAAATCAGTGACATCAGTGGGAATGATGCCAGTGAGACCAGGGGAATGGATGAGGTCACCTACAGAATGATAGTACAGGAGAAAGCCCTGGAAGGTGCAGGTTCTTATACTGCCTCTGCCACCATGGTTGGTATCTGAGTGCTTACAGGGGAGGAAATAATCTTAGGACTGGAAGGGACCTTGAGAGGTCATCTAGTCCAGTCTCCTGCACTCAAGGCAGGACTAAGTATTATCTAGACCAGTAGTTCCCAAACTTGTTCCGCCGCTTGTGCAGGGAAAGCCCCTGGCGGGCCGGGCCGGTTTGTTTACCTGCTGCCGGTTTGGCTGATCGCGGCTCCCAGTGGCCGCGGTTCGCTGCTCCAGGCCAATGGGAGCTGCTGTAAGTGGCGGCCAATACGTCCCTCAGCCCACGCCGCTTCCAGCAGCTCCCATTGGCCTGGAGCAGATATACACAACCAGATTCCAGGCCTACTCCCACTAAAGTGGATGGCAAATCTGCTATTGACTGCAGTGGAAGCAGTAGAGGTCACACTGTTTGATTTTTGCCAATTATTGCTTAGTCAAATGGCACATCATTTACTAATCAGAACCAAAGAGGATATAGTCCCCTGGGCCATCAGTGCCTTGTGAAAGAGAGTCAGATCTATAGTCAAAATTATTTTTTATTTAGCCAAATTATAGTAAGAAATGTTCCCTCTAATTTTTGAAGCCCAAGGCGCCCCCTCCTGATAATGCTACTTTCCCACTTGATGAATATTATGTTAACAACTCCTAGCCTTTTCTACATTCCTGAATACAGGGTCAAATTACATGCTCTTGTACTTCCCATTGGCAGACTTTTTTCCTGCCAGGGCTAGCCACACGCTCTTTTTACCCTTCTTCTAGCAGTTGCTGAAAACTCTGCCGGTTGTAAATTGGTGCAGCTTCACTGGCTTTACTGGAGTTGTGCCAGTTCACATGAGCAGAAAACTTGGTCCTGTATATTGCATCTTTGGGGCCCATGAGATTCTCCACAGTGGCCTAGATTCTTCACTTGAGTTAGATGCATAGGGTTGCCAGGTGTCGGATTTTCGACCAGAACACCCAGTCAAAAAGGGACCCTGGCAGCTCCCCTCCGCATTGGTGACCAGGCCGTTAAAAGTCCGGGGCTAAGGCAGGCTCCCTACCTGGCTCCATGTGGTTCCCTGGAAGCAGCAACATGTCCCTCATCTCTGAAGCAGAGGCGCGGTCAGGGGGGTTCCGCGCACTGCCCCTCCCCTGAGCGCCGGCTCTGTAGCTCCCATTGGCTGGGAACTGTGGCCAGTGGGAGCGGTGCCTCTGGGGAGCTGCCTGAGGTAAGCACCATTCAGAGCCTGCACCCTTCACCTCCCCTCCCCCGTGCCCCAACCATCTGCTCCAGCTTGGAACCCTCTCCTGCACTCTAAACCCCTCATCCTCACGCCAGAGCCCTCACCCCCAGCCCAGAACCAGTATCTCCTCCCACACCCAGAACCTCTCATTTCTGGCCCCAGCCCGGAGCCCATACCCCAGCCGGAGCCCTTACCCCCTCCTGCATCCCAACTCCCTGCCCCAGCCCGGTGAAAATGAGCAAGTGAATGAAGGTGGGGAGAAGTGAGTGACAGAGGGCAGGGGAATGGAGTGAGCAGGGGGCAGGGCCTTGGGGAGGGAGAGGGGCAAGGGAGTTCGGTTTTGTGCAGTTAGAAAGTTGGCAACCCTACAGATGCATGATTAGTGAAGTGGTGGAGGTACAGTTTTGTGGACTGGTAGTGTGTAACTGATAGACACTGATGGTGCTGTTCCCTGGGGGAGCTCTTTCGATCCTTGACTGCGCTTGTTTCTTTTGAATCTGCTTGCAGTAAAATGACTTTTAAAAGGTTCATTTTCATTTCTCCTGCCGTGGCTTTCACACAAGATGTATGTTCAAGGCACAAAAATACACAGCCATATTAGATGAGGATGCAAGAAATGAAGAGACGGTGTTTTTGTAGAGTAATTGCAGTCTCCTCAGTCTGCAGGTTTTAATGCTTCTCTTCTTCAATGATTTAGCTCACGCTCTCTCTCTGTTTTTCAGTATTAATCTGATATCAATTAATTTTTCTCTATGAGAATCCACTCCCAGCCAGGCTATTTTAAAAAATTTTTTCCAGTCGAATCGTACCTCATGATATGTTGTGAAGATAAATTCGTTAATGTTTGGGAAGCATCCAGGAATGACAGTTATGAAAGCCATAGAAAAGCCAATGAGGGAATTAACAGTTTTGCCTTCAGAGCAAGGTTTACATGGTGGGTGGTAAATAAAGCCTGGGGCCATACACTGAATTCTAAGGATAAAAAAATAAATAAATTGAATTAAGACAGCACAGAATGAGGCAGGGATCCTGTGGAAAAAGTAGTATGTGATTATGTAATTAAAGAATGTATCCTGAAACCTAGTGGGCTTAATTAAGTTTGCACATGCATCCTTAATTCTGGCGTTTCCTAACTTTTGAGTGTTTCACTTTGCAACATTAAAGTTCTTTAAATGTAGCTGTTTTGTATGTAATACGGATATCTAAGCTCAGATCCTTTGCTTGCAGCATGGCGCGTGTGTGTGCATTTAGCACACCAATCCTAGGCAAGCTGTGTAGTGTGCTGGACCCCCTGGGTAGCTCAGAACAGTTAAACTAGCTGCCAGTGCAACAGTAGAGGATTGCCAGAACATAAGGAAGCTCCAGGTGAACCCCTGTTTTCTGTGGACCGTTCCCCCTACATCAGCAGCAAGGGGTGGGGTGATGATATGGTACAAATCAGATAGGTTTCAGTGCAGGATCTGGGCCGTGCACTCTCTAGAATGAGGTCCATGTTCATGACAACCTATAGGACAGACCACATGCTGTATAATGTGAAAATTTTCAAGTTTATTAATATATTTGATCACATGGAATATATTTTACTATATATTGTCCTTTAAACTTGTGCATTTTCAAACCATATAAATATGGTCTGACCCATATTGTGGAGATGATTTATTGTACTTTACTTACTATAATCTTTAGGCTTTCCCAAGCGTATCTGCATAATGCTCTTCTGTAGGTCTTTCTCCTGTTTTCTTTTCTTTAAAAATGAAGTGAAAATATTTTTCCCTCTTTCTGAAGTCTGTGAGTACAGATCACAAAGACTTTGTTAAAGGAAAAATAATGCAGTCAAATTTTGCACATTCAGCTCTTCAAAGGGATGGTAAATGACTCTTTTCAGTAGGGCAAATAGATGTCAGTGTGTTCATACAATTTCACAATTGGGCAGTTAGTGCAGAAGTCTTTTTTCTTACCAACAATAGACATGTTTTGAGGAAAGATGTCTGGATCTCACCCCACAGAAACATGTTCAAGCAAGGATATGGGAAAATCTTTTTTTTAAGTTGCCTAAATGTGTTCTTAGTGAATTAGGCTTTCTCCTGTACAGGAATATGTCTGATAGTGGCCTGCTCTGCTTGCAGTGCAGATAGGAAGGCAGTCCAGAGGTGTTAGTTAAGTAGGCCACCCTGCAAACCTCTTCTGCAGGTCCTCAGAATTCAGCCTTCACACCTCAGAGCCAGCAGTGGGTTCAGGGCCTCTGTTACAACAGACCCTTTTCCCTGTTGTTTTGCCACTGTAAGTGACCTTTTTTTATTAACAGCAGTTAACTTTTCATCCCCCCACCCACCCTACACACTCTGGGTTCCTTTTGTGAAGCATTTGTAATCCTGATTGGCTTCTTACAGCATGAGCGTATTTTTACCACACAGGACAGGCAAGATAGCCAACAGGGTGTTGTAGACGTGAACAGAGAGAAAATGTGCTTCATGCGAGTCCTGTATTGAGGGATATCTCTTTCCCATTTTGGAAAGAATCCTTCTGTCATGCGGTGACTGGCTGTTTGAGGGGGGCAGGCACCCAGCCTACCTGAGACAAGCTCCGCTAAGGAGAATCAGCCAACCCAGATCCACCTGTGAGTAGTTAAATGTCTAGCTGGCTGTTAATTAGCTAAGGAAGACGTGGGCCTAATAGGATTTTGAGGGCTCAGTCAGGAAGTTCCGGAAAACAGGATGCTCCTGAGGAGAGGGTCTTCTCAGGGGAGCTGGTGAGAGAGTTCACCAAAAAGGGGACCTAGGAAAGGTGCTCCTGGAGGGAGCACTTCCAAAAGGGAAGGGCTACCAGTGGCAAAGCCCCTAGGCAGGCCTGGTCCCAGCAAAAGGACTTTACTAGACAGTGGCAGGAGAACCTGGGGAACTAGATGCGCTCTAGAGAAGAGTGAGTGGATTGACCTTTGCAGGGGCCCTGAGTCCAGAGAAGGAACACTTCCCCAGGTGATGGCAGGAGGACTGTCTCCAGAAGAGGGTCTTGGGTCCAGAGGACTTCACTTGTAAAGAGCCTGGATGGAGGAGGAGGACAGGTGGGGACAGACTGATTAACTCAGGGGCCCTTCAGGGGTGAAGATTTGCTTGCATATCTGCTTGGCCTTTGATTAAATAAATTAGACCCCTGAAGGGGCACAGTTCAGTACATAAAAAGCTGAATTGAACTTGTTGAAATCTCATTAGGGAAAACTGAGGCATGGATACACCCACAGCTCTACACTGTGCCACCAGAGCTGTATGGGGTGACGCCACCTTTGCAGAGGGGCACTCTGGACAATCGTGCACACTAAAACACCACCTCAAATGCTGGCAATGCTTCACAGAGAGAGGCAGAGTCTCCGCCCTCTCCTCATCGAGAATTCTTTCTTTGGCCAGCCAGAGCAGCAGTGCATGAATAAGTTCCCACCTACCACATCCCCCTTGGGACTCCTGGCCTCAGAGGAATCTTCAGTAAGTCTGACACTGGTAAATGCCCCTCTATGGGTAAGTGTACACAGCAGTTGGGAGGGTGCTTCCCAATGCAGGTAGACAGATGTGCTAGGGGTAACCTACTGTCTCATATTAAGGTGTGTCAAATGTTGATTCCAGGGATGCCTCACAGAATCTGCTGGGTTGTGCTCTGGAGCATTTGATTCTGTTGAAGCTTTGAGTATTGCTGAAGCATTTGACCAGCAATAATTGCCATGGGTAGAGATCTTTGGTAAAGATCTTTGCAAAGTAAATGAGTCCAGTTGCTGACATGCCTTATGGCAGGGGTGGGCAAAGTATGGCTCGCGAGCCATATCTGGCCCACCAGCCAATTTAATCCAGCCCTTGAGCTCCTGCTGGGGAGCGGGGTTGGTGGCCGCTCCATGCAGCTTCTGGAAACAGCGGCATGTCCCCCCTCCGGCTCCTACATGTAGAGACAGTGAGGGGGCTCTGCACGCTGCCCCAGCCCCAAGCGCTGCCCCCGCAGCTCCCATTGGCCGGCAACTGCAGACAGGGCAGCACACAGAGCTGCCTGGCTATGCCTCTATGAAGGAGCCAGAGGGGCACATGCCACTGTTTTGGGGAGCTGCTTGAGGTAAGCGCTGCCTGGAGCCTGCACCCTGATCCCCTTCTGCCCTCCAAACCCCTCGATCCCAGCCTGGAGTACCCTCCTACATCCCAAATCCCTCATCCTCAGCCCCACCCTAGAGCCCACACCTCCAGCCAGAGCCCTCACACCCCCCTGCACACGAACCCCCTTCCCCAGCCTGGATCCCCCTCCTGCACCTTGAACTCCTCATTTCTGGCTCCACCCCATAGCCTGCACCCCCAGCTAGAGCCCTCACCCCCTCCTGTACCCCAACACCAATTTTATGAGCATTCATGGCCCGCCATACAATTTCCATACCCAGAAGTGGCCCTCGGACCAAAAAGTGTGCCCACCCCCATCTTATGGGGTATGGCTCAGTACAAGACATTGCTGCCATGTACAGTGTAAATACTGCTTCAGTAACATTGCAGTGCTGTGCTGTAGTTTGTGGCTTCCTCATTGCAATAGATATTTCAAAAACACAGGCAGTGTCTATTAGATTGTACGAGTGTCATGGCTGGGACACCAAATGTTCATTTTCATAGGACAGTCAGAGCGTTTGTTTTGCTGTGCATCCCAGCAAACTGGCACATGGCATCTGGCTAGCATGGTGTTTGTCTCATCTGGCTGCTTTGCATGACAAAATATATACAACATGACCTATATTTGCAAAAGTGACTTGTGATTCTGGGTGCCTAAATTCAGACCCTTTACAGGTGTAACCCTTCAGCAAGATGGAGCCGGCAGCAACCAGAGCCGGGTTCAATATCTAGGGGTTCATTTTCAACAATACAACACAGGACTGGCTCAAGCCCCCCATCTTGGGGATGGTTTTTCTGTGTTGTGCCCTGTTTTTGTTCCTGGCAGCTTCTCTACTGGACATACCGAAGATTGTTTTCTGGGTTAGTTGCTCCATTTGTAGCGCTCACGTTCTCGTCACCTGCGTAGTGTCCCTCATGAAGAAGTAGTGAAAGGAAACGGGTGAGAAAGACAGACGGGATTTCTTATTTGGGATGCTGGGTTCAGACAGACCCTCTAGCTCTCTGTCTGTTTAGCTTACAGACAGAAAGACATGACCTGTGGTGCACAGTGTCACCACATACAATCTGTCTAATTCCTTCCCATGATCAAACAATCATGCTGATTTCATATCCCTGCCTTTCCTTTTGCTGGTAAGAAGTTTCCGTTCCTTGCTATTAGTACTTGCACTTTTTCTTGGTATTGGTACATGGTGCTCTCTTTCTCTCTTCCATGCTTTAGACTCCCACGTTCGGAAACAGCCTGTGAATAAGCTCTCCCAAATTTACTGAAGAGAATGGCTAAAGTATTTATATTTTTCCCTCTCTGTAAAAAACCTCTGTTTTGGGGCCTTACTTTTCCTGACCCTGATGAACACTGAAGTAAAGGAGATGCAGAGTTTCCTAACAGCATCCTCTCTCACTCATCCAGTTTTGCTTGCTTGGTCTCCCAGGGCCTACAAGTCTCCTTGTCAGCGTTGTGCTCCTTTTGTTTGTCAAGCCTTTTTATCTCAAACAAAAATCTTTAATGTTTCCTATGATATCATTTTTGATGTATTGCTCTGGAGTTGTAAAATAGTCCATGTTTAATATTTATAGGCTCATGAATTAATTAGCTGGCAAATGCTGTATAAGGATTAATGCATTTATTAGTAACAGGGAAATATTAGATCCTGCCCTCGCAAGGATTCATTTTGTTTAAGTATGTACTTACATAGGCGCCAACTCCATGGGTCTCCAGGGCTGGAGCACCCAGGGGGAAAAATTGGGGTGTGCTCTGCACCCACTGGCAGCCAAGCTTCCCGCCCCGCCCCCCCCCCAGCTCACCTCCACCTCCATCTCCGCCTCCTCCCCTGAGCACGCCACGTCCCCGCTTCTCCTCCCAGGCTTGCTGCCACAAAACAGCTGTTTCGTGGCGTAACAAGCTGGGGGAGGGAGGGTGGAGGAGCAGGAATGCGGCGCACTCAGGGGAGAAGGTGGGGCCGGGGCGGGGATTTGGGGAAGGGGTCCAATAGGAGCAGGGAGACGGTGGAGTTGGGGCGGGAACTTTGGGGAAGTGGTTTGAATAGGGGGCGGGGCAGGGGTGGAGTCGGGGGTGGGGTGTGGGACGAGCACCCGCCAGCACCAGGAGAAGTTGGCGCCTATGTGTACTTGCCATAGAGTATGCTGATCTGAGTTTGGCATTAAGTACGGTGTGTCACATGAAGTCTGCCTTCTGCCTGAAATGATCTTAAACTGTTTATGCAGAGTGGGAGCCATTCTGATCTTGGTTACACCTGTGTAATCTTGCTGACTTCAATTGCTACTGAGACCAGAGTTTGGCCCAATAGATTATTATTTCTGATTATTTTTATTATCCTACAAACATGAATAGCCATGGGCTCTGACCTGGCTGCCACCAAAGTCAATGGGAACAAGATGTGGCCTGTGATTTACTGTCTTATAATTATCTAAAGTTACTTAATAAATATATATTTGTTAAACTCTGAATATAAATTTGCTGCAAATAACACAAAAAAAGACATTTCCTGCTCTAATGAGCTTTTTAGAAATAGGGCCTAATTTTGGCTCTGATTCATCAAAGCCCATAGTCATTTGCTCACCTTTATACATGAGTAATACTAGTAAAGACTTCGATGGGAATACTCATGTGCTTAATCCTTGGGCTTTGCTGACTTGAAGGCTGTCAGAGGTGCTAAGCACTTCTAGTCTCCAGTCACGCCATTTGGAGTCCGTGTGGTCGGTATCTCTGAAAATCAGGCCTGTATTAATTGCAGTGTTACAGAGACATGGTGGTCTAGGCGACTGACTATCAGGCTGGGGACCACACACTTTCTGAATTCTATTTCCACATCAGACACTAACTTGCTATGGTGCATGGAGAGCGTCACTTCACTCCCAACTCAGTTTCTTCATCTGTAGACTGGGCATAATAAAACTTAAGAGGGATATTGGGAGCTTTAATATTTGTCCAGTGCTATGAAAATGTAAAGCTCTTGAGCTCATTTTTAAATATATATTTAACATATAAATTCTTAGGGGCAGGAACTGTCTTTCTTTGTGACTAGTACAAGGCAGAGCACATTGTTTGTGTAGAACACCAAATATTAAGTCACCAAATATTTTTTTCTTTTTTTTGAAGTTTTCCCATCGGACTAGTTTGTCGAATTAGTTACATTCGCTAGTGGTGAAAGAGTTACTTCGATGTCAATTTATTAAGTCTACAACACATTAGAAAAGTGGCCTGATTTTCTCTCTCTCCCCAGGCCTGCAAGGTGCTGAGCACTTCATTTCCAACAGCAGGAGGAGCTCAACATTTTCCAGGATCCGGACTTGGAGCATACTCAATCTATCATTGGCTTCCATGGAGGCACTGGCTGTCTCCATGTATTTCAGATGCCTTCAGTACAATGTTACCCCTTTAGATTCAAATGGTTAGCCAATTTTGGGGGTCTTGCAGGTTGTTTCCTTTAGAAGGTGAAACTGATGATGAAGTTAAGTATTTCTCTGATGCAATCCTGTTTGTTTACAAAGAATGTACACAAAGCCGTGTTTCCCTGAGCACAATAGGAATCAAACAGGAGGCAGCCAGCTGTCTGCCTAAAAAACTGGCTCTCTGCTTTCTTTGAGGGCCACACTACAAGTGCTTCTCCCACTGGCTCCAGTAGTTCTCTGGCTGCTTCTGAGTGCTTCTGCTCATAGATGTGTCCATCAAACAATATCTAGTCCTCTGCCCTTTCATTCAGTCCTCAGTGAACCCCCACAATCCACGTAGCTGACATTCAAGCTGGCCTTGCAATATGGTCTCCTATTGTTTCAGTCATTTTACTCAAAAAAGAAGCTTAGATGTTTCTTACATTTTTCCCGAATGAAGGGTAGCTCTTTCTTGCCCTCCAGTTTCAATGAGGTTTCACCCAATCTCCATATCAAGTTAAGTCTGCAACACATTAGAAAAATGGCCTGATTTTTCTCTGTGTCCAATCCTGCAAGATGTTAAGTACCCTCAGTTCCAACTGCAGGAGGTGGTCAGCACTTTTTAGGATCTGTGCTTGGACCATACTCAGTCTCAGCCTGGCTTCTTCAGAGGAAATGGCTGTATATCATGTATTTCAGAAGGTGTCAATGCACTATCTTCTTTTAAAATGATCTCATTTACCATAATAAGGATGTAGCTTCAGTTCACTCTTACAATTAACATTTTTTCTAAGTTACTACCTACAAGAAATGAAGTGGGAAAGTTAAGAGATGTTCAGTCCTAATGTAGGTCATGCCTAATAACTTTTAGTCCCTCACTGACAAAGTTTCAGGCAAAAACAATAACTTGGCTTTGACCTTGCTCTCTTCAAAAAGGAAGTTACTTCTGAGCAGCAACATCAAAAAGAATAAATAATTGTTTTTCTTTTTGTTGTTATGATATGGATCATCCAAGCAGTTAGTGGTAAGCAAGCAGTCTTTGATTTGGTTCAGACGCCCTAGTGTTTGGTCCTCTCTTTATGTCAGCATGTTCCTGTTCCCACACCAGGAAAGTAGAATCCCTTGATTAAATTCATATTTGTTTTAATCTTTCCTGTGTCTGATCTCAAGCTCAAAGATTCTAATGAAAAAAGTAGTGTAACCTGCTGGGAAGAGTGCTGATGTCAGACTTTAGTCTGTTTGTTCTGTTCTAACCTGATAATGCTAGAAATACTCAGAACCCAAATGCTTTACTCCAGCAGATTCTTAAGAAAAAGCTATTTGGATACTTCATGTAGGGTTGGAAGCAGAGCTTTTTATTAGTAGAATTAAAAAAAAGACACCAAAAAAACTCAAGCCTAAAACAAATATTTATGAAACAGCAGCTGACCACAATAGTGAGTTTAATTAATCTGACCCTGATTCAATTCTTTGTATGAGGCAAGTTTAAAATCTTCAACACTAAATCCACGAGTATAAGACATAATGATAAATATTTGTGTAACCATGTTTGTATCCTGTGAGACATACTTATAAAAATTTTTTCTTGGTTATTTATTTTGTTTTTGTTTGCAATTTAGAAGCAGTTGAATTGTAATAATACTTTAGAGGATATTACATAGTTTTCTTTTCATTTTATTTATAATTTATTGTGATTATTAGGTCTGTGAACTTGTTCCTCCATTGATCTTACCAGCTCATTATAGGATCTTTTGTTTTGATGAGATTCGACCAGATGGTTTTCTGTCCTCATTTGCCCTTGTTTTAGTTTGACAACACCATGGATAATATATTCCCTTTACAGAAACGCTGATCTTGGCAATTTCCCTAATAGAGTCTTTTATCTTTCCATATCCATATGGCATTATATTTATTACTTGAAGTGTATTGTGCCCTTGTAGGGATTAAGCAGCAAAATGAACAAGTTAGAAAATGTCTCCATTTATAACGTGAATGCATAACACTCTAACATTGCTTTTATCCGAGGGTATGATGTAACTGATGAGATGTGGTTGACTTGAAATGGACTAACCATGAGGGTTAAGACTGGGAGACAGAAGAAATTAGTCTACTCCTGGCTTTAAAATAGACTTTCTCTGTAACCCAAGGCAAATCTCTTAAGGCCTAATCCGAAGCCTATTAAAAAGGCAACAAAAAGACTTCAGCTGATTTCAGTGCCATTTGGATCAGCTCTTAACCTCCATTTAGCCTACCTATTCCCTTCCCTTCCATATACACTGTTGTTCTAAAGCTTAATGTATTCATGTTTGTTTGAAGACTGTGAAGAAGAAAGTGCTAGAGATATGCAAAACTGTGTTATACTGTAGGATGTTGTCATTCAGAAATGCCATAGTGGTGCTTGCTTTTTTTTAGACAGTGACAAAAGTGTCTGTCCTTTATAGCTTATGGTCAAAATGCCTGAGCCTACAACCCTTGTATGATTAATCCTGGATCATGTAAGTAGTCTCAGTGAATATAGTGAGTGAGAGTAGAAGGATCAATCACTAAGACAAAACAGGGTGGAGGATGCCAATGAGCAGAGTGAGGAAGGGGGAAGTTGCTGGCTCCGTGGATATGGGGAAAATAGTGCACGTGATAAACCCTGACTTTAGCAAAGCTTTTGATAGGTCTGCCACGGTATTCTTGCCAGCAATTTAAAAAAGTACAGATTGGATGAATGGACTATAAGGTGGATAGAAAGCTGACTAGATCATCGGACTCAATGGGTAGTGATCAACAGCTCGATGTCTAGTTGGCGCCCGGTATCAAGCAGAGTGCCTCAGGGGTTGGTCCTGGGACTGGTTTTGTTCAACATCTTCATTAATGATCTGGATGATGGGATGGATATCACCCTCAGCAAGTTAGCGGATGACACTAAGCTGGTGGGAGAGGTAGATATGCTGGAAGGTAGGGTTAGGGTCCAGAGTGACCTAGACAAATTGGAGGATTGGGCCAAAAGAAATCTGAGGTTCAGCAAGGACAAGTGCAGAGTCCTGCACTTAGGACAGAAGAATCCCATGCACCGCTACAACTAGGAACCGAATGGCTAAGCAGCAGTTCTGCAGAAAAGGACCTAGGGGTTACAGTGGACAAGAAACTGGATATGAGTCAACAGTGTGCCCTTGTTGCCAAGAAGGCTAATAGCATATTGGGCTGCATTAGTAGGAGCATTGCCAGCAGATCGAGGGAAATGATTATTTCCCTCTGTTTGGCACTGGTGAGCCCACATCTGGAGTATTGCATCCAGTTTTGGGCCCTCCAGTACAGAAAGGGTGTGGACAAATTGGAGAGAGTCCAGCGGAGGGCAACGAAAATTATTAGGGGCTGGGGCACATGACTTATGAGGAGAGGGTGAGGGAACTGGGCTTATTTAGTCTGCAGAAAAGAAGAGTGAGGGGGATTTGAGAGCAGCCTTTAACTACCTGAAGGGGGGGTTCCAAAGAGGGTGGAGCTAGGCTGTTCTCTGTGGTGGCAGATGACAGAACAAGGAGCAATAGTCTCAAGTTGCAGTGGGGGTTTAGGTTGGATATTAGGAAGGTGGTGAAGCACTGGAATGGTTTACCTAGGGAGGTGGTGGAATCTCCATACTTAGCAGTTTTTAAGGCCTGGCTTGACAAAACCCTGGTTGGGATGATTTAGTTGGGGTTGGTCCTGCTTTGAGCAGGGGGTTGGACTAGATGACCTCCTGAGGTCTCTTCCAACTCTAATCTTCTATGATTTTAAGTGATACAACATGATCATATTATGCTTTTGGTTACATATGCATAGTTTGTTTTGTCCCTGGTTCCCTTTCTAATGGGCTTAACCAAAACCCATTGGCTATGCTGAGCTTTGGATCAAGTCCTTCTACATTAAAATATAAGGACAGTGGAATGGAAGCTGGAGAGAAGGTCAAAACATTCTGTAACCTTCTTCATTCAGGGCTGCCAACTCTCATGACTATCACAATATATGGTCTTTTTCTTAAAATCTCAGCTCCTGGAATCAAGTAAACCCTCACAGTTGCAGAGAAGAGCTTGAAAGTGTGACTCTTTGGGATCTTAAGTATTTGTGGGAAATAAAAAGAACCCAACATGTTGTTTAAAAAATTCTCATGATTTTTAAGCTAATTTCATGACTTTTTGGAGGCCAGGCTTATGATTTCTGAACACTTGAGGTTGGCAATACTATCCATTTCATTTAAGAACTACTACTTACAAAGGACCTAATAGCCTTAGTATATTGTGAATATTCAATTTACAGAATTATTTGATTAAAGGAAGATGTAAGAGCAATATTGAATGGTATAGCATTAATTTATCTATGCACATTTTGGAACACTTATTTCATGGTAGATGCAGTTTTCTGTTTGTCACTTGAGACTGCTTGGATGTAGCTGCAATAAATAAAAATGTACTTGGGGAGGGAGTGGGGGGAACCAGACCCAACGACCGGTACCTCAGTTGTGCTGGTCCTCAACATAAAAATGTGAAATGAAATTACGTTAGTTACTACGCTCCTCCTGAGCATTATTATGGGAGAAATGATTTCTGCCACAACTTCTTGTTGCAATTCAGAGAAAACAGGTCATTTCCTTATAACATCACAGCAGTTGAGTTAATCCAGTAATGTGGCTTTGCTAAACTAGCTATTTTTATTTCCCTATATTTTCCATCTATTTGTGTCTCATCTTTGTGTGTGTGTGTGTGTGTGTCTAATGTACAAAGAGGAAGACTCTTCTCTCATATTTAATTTGCTGTTCCTCCTTTTAAGACCATACTTAGGGGTTGAGTATTTTGAGAGCAATGGAAAAATAGTATTAAATTGATGATTTTTTGGGGGTGGAGGGAGAGTAATCAGAGTCAATCTACAGTAACTTCATATTACCTGTCAAAGAATTGCAGAAGATAGCTTTTGAAAAAGACTGTTGTGTATCTAAATGATTCTGTCCTCTCATATGTATACACCTTAGAAATCAGAGCATGGAATGTAGAAGCACTCATATCTTGACAGTCAGAACTACCATACAGACCTGAACACAATACTGTCAGTTAAAAAAGAAAAACTACTTGGCATAACTGAAGAGTAAGCTAGTAATGCTTTATGACAGACATGTCTACACCTACAAGCAGACACAGGCACACACTGAGATTATGGACTAAATTTCCAAAGAGGTGCATGAGAGGTCTGTGCAAAAAGCCTGTTAACAAATAACAGGATTTATGCATATAGCTCCCACTCACTGCTTTGAAAATTTAGCCTCATACATAGAGGAATGCTGAAGTACATATGAAATTAATGCAGGCAGTACAAATGAAAACTATTCCTCCCAACCCCTACACCAAACTGGAGTTCAGACATGGTTTATTTTGCTACTTACAACTACCACTAAAATGCCTCTTCGTACAATTATGGAATTTACAAACATTAGCCAGTTAAGCCTTACACCAGGATTGCCAGGATTATTATTATTATCCAGTTTAGAGGTCAAATATGAGGTAACAGAGGTAAATTTATATATCTAAGATCACAGAGCAAGCCAGGAGTCCTGAGTGAGTTAATTCTTCCAGCACAGTCTCTCTTGTATCCTATTCCATGTGGTCACATTCATTAAGGCCCAGTTCAGCAAAGCACTCAGGCATATGCTTAACTTTAAGCATATGAGTAGTGCCATTGAAATGGCTGTGCCTTAAGCCAGTGCTTATAGTTAGATGTAAATCTTTTTGGTGAATAGGGATGGGATTACTCACATGGTTAAAATGAATTCAAGTGCTCTGATGAATCGGAGCCTAAGATGTGGCAGAATAAGCATGCAGAATATTGCATTCTACAAGGGTGTTCTAATGACATACTGGAAGTAAAGATGAATTTTCCATTATGAGCTTTGAGTTTCAGGGCTTAATAACTCACGCTTCTAAATTGTAATTGACTAAAATTTGATCAGTCAGTGTAGGTGCAAACTTTAATAACTGGCTTACCTTCAAGAGATTTGGGATTGGTTTCTTAAAAGGAATAAAATGGCTTATGAGTCAATTACATCATCTGTGTAAAAGAAGAGTTTCACATTGCGGGTTATTTTGTTATATCTCATTAATTTCTCTGCCTGTTTAAGGAAGCCATCACTGCTATCTGAAAATACTGGCGGTTGTGTTGTCCCATGGATAGGACATTTAATCAAGACTCAAAGCTGGGTTCTTTTCCTGACTGCTGCTGTGTGACTTTGGGCAAGTCACTTCACTTCTCTGCGCCTGTCTTTTCCCCTCTTCACCCGTTTGGCTTGTCTAGTTAGATAATAAACACTTTGAGCCCAGGATTGTCTCTCACAATGTATTTGTGCAGTGCCTAGAACAATGGGACCCTGATCTGGGGCAGGATCCTCTAGACACTGCTGCATTGTAAATAATAGTAGTAATTTTAAGGGCGATGGGCTTTATCTTGCAGGCTTTCCCTTTTGTATTTTGTCTCTTGCTGTGGACTCTTGAGAGATATTATCACATGTAAACGGTCTAATCAGTACTTCTTCTTCCAATGATTAGACGCTATGAAACTCTTCCTTGGAGATTAGTTTGATCTCCACTGATTCCAAGTGCTACATTTTTCAAAGAATTCCTCTAAGGGTATGTCTGCACTGCAATTAAAAACTCATGGTTGGCCCGTGCCTGGCGACTTGAGCTTGCAGGGCTGTTTCATTGCACTGTAGGCTTCTGGGCTCAGGCTGGAGCCTGGGCTCTAGGATCCTTCGAGGTAAGAGGGTCCCAGAGCTTGGGTTGCAGCAAGAACCTGGAAGTCTACACAGAAATGAAACAGCCCTGGAGACGGGGCCGAATTAAGACCTTTAGAGGCCCTAAGCACTGAAAAAATTATGGTGCCCCCCATACGTAATTCAAAATAAAAACAATACTATACCGTAAAATAAAATTTTATTTTTCAACATGACACAAAACTTACATGGATGCTGAAATTAAAATAGCTTCTTTCTAGATTTTCTGATTGATTGCAAAATTCTGGATACGTTCATAGAAGCTGACTCGACAAAGCATGTCCGCTTCCATACACAATAGGGAAAGTGAATCAAGTCTGTCTTGACACATTGTTGTTCTCTGAGGGTTTTTTAGTCTTTTCAGCTGAGACAAAGAGCGTTCTGCGGAGTGGTTAGTAATCAACAATGTTAGAAAAATACATAGTGTGAGCTCTACATTTGGAAATACACATTGTATTCCATCTTTCAATACTGTGTCATGAAGATCAATGTGACTGAATTTCATTTTTCCTGTTTCATTAAACTTTGTCCGTATATAACAGTGGAACTGCTGTACTTATCCACCGAAATTCATGTTCAAGTCAACAGGGTATGAGTCAACTAGCTTTTGGAAACCTTGTGAATGTTGTTAGTCAGATAAATCCATATCATTTAGAAAAGAAAATCTACTTGATACTTCTTTGTACACTTCACCTCTCCTCTTCATATGAGCTTCAAGTGTATCAATTATAGCGTAGTAAGTAGATACGTGAAATTTGTCTCTAGGATTCAATGCTGTTTCTGTTGCACAGCTATCATTTGCTTATTTTTTCCTGATTCGCTTGCAGGACTGGGCTTCTTTGTAGTTAGTATCAGGCAAGATATCTTTTGATATGGCTTCAAATCTTTCGAAATCATTCCTCAAAGTGTGTAAGTGGTCTGCTAATGATTGACAGAGGTCTGCACATGTTTTCAAATCCAATTCTTTTTCTTGGAGAGCTCAACTTGTGTGGTAAAAGTGTTGTAAAATTTCATGCCACATGGTCAACATGAATACAAACTCTAGTTCTTGCATCTTGTTTGCAATGTTTTCTGCCTCTCGTATAGTTTCTCCTTTTTGTGATTGGTCTTCAGCTGTACTTTCTAATGCATCCACAATCTTTGAGTAGGACTCCAGAATTGCACTTGTTGCCACTGCATGTGCCTCCCAGCGAGTATTAGAAAGAGATTTGAACACACGATAATTGCCCAAATATGTTTTAAGAACTGCCCATCGGTGTGTTGAGGCAGAGAAAAGTGTATAAAGTAACTGGACTGTTGAGAAAAAACTTACTGCCACTGGACAACAATCAACAGCATTGCGGCCAACAAGATTGAGAGAGTGTGCAGCACATGGTATGAATATGGCGCCTTTGTTCTGTTCTAAAAGCTTCTTCTGCATTCCTTGATAACGCCCTCACATGTTGGCAGCGTTGTCATAAGATTGACCTCTGCACTTTGAGAAATCTGTTTTGCAAACTTGGCACAGATAATGCAGTACTTGTTTTGTCATTTCTTCACCTGTGTGGCTTTTGAAATTGAGGAATGTTATAAATCGTTCAACTGGTTTTCCATCTGTGGGAGACACATATCTTCGTACAATACTCAATTGATCAATATGTGATAGATCAGGTGTACAGTCGACAGATAAACTGAAGTACCCAGCAGTTCTTATTTCATCCACAATAGCTGAATGAACTTTGTCACACATTCAGCCAATGAGTTCACTACATATTGTCTTGGATAAGTATGATGAGTTACCTTTGCCAGCATTCCCATATTTTGCTAAAAATGGGTCAAACTGAGCCACAAGCTCCAACAATCCCAAGAAATTTCCATTCTGCAATGATCCAGATGTGTCATTTGATCCCCAGAAAGGCAGACCATGTTCAGCTAATGTTTGAATAACAGCTATAACATGCTGCAAGACATGTTGCCAGTATTCACGCTCCCCTTTAATTTGTTCTTCCAATTTTTGTGTCAGTCCAAAGCCCTGTTTTCGATTTAAATATGTCAACATTGAATCTCTGTGAATAGTGCTATTTTCATGTTGTTCAATTAAAGTATTCCGCCAGTCACTAAATCCATCTGCAGCAAACTGGGATGTTGAAGGCTTATATGCAAAAAGTTTGCAAACAAAACAGTACACAGACCCTGTTGATGGTGAATACAGTAGCCATTCTCGAGTGTATTTCTCACCATTCGCTTTCATGCCGAAAAATATTTTTTGTGGACAATATCTTGTTTGTTTGCCATTGGTAAAAGTCCGACGTGATTTCTCAAATGGCCCAGTGTGGTGTTGACAGTCATTTGGTCCATGATCTATCCAGTAAGCTACATCATTGGTACTGAAATCAACCCACATACCAGGATCTTTTCTCCTATTATTTACAGCATGAGCAGGTTCAGTCTCTGACACATCCACACCTTCTAGAGCAATGTCTGTTTTACCACCAGGAGTAGGTTGATCAGTTACAGTCTCTGACACATCCATATGTTCTGGAATGGTGTTTGTTTCACCAATAGAAGAAGGGTTAGTCTCTGAAACACCTACAGGTTTTGGAATGATGTCTGTGCCACTGAGAGAAGATGTTGCTTCTGATGGATTCACTTTGAAAAATGTCAGCTTTGGAAGACTTTGGAAAATGTCACTAGTTTTTTGTTCCATTTTTTTCTGCCAGTTTACGTTTCTGTGCTCCACTCAGTTGGTTACGTTTCATCCTGCCCCTTATCTCAGTTATCTGAACATAAAAAAACCCAACAAATTACACAATGTACACTATTTTTATTTTATATATATATATATATATATGGGAAAAATGAATCAAGTACGTATAACTCAGAATAATATATCAATAATAAAACATAAATTTATTGCAATACATGACAGGGTCTGATTTCCTTGCATTATTTCAATCTACGTTAGTAGGACGCCCCCCTGGTTTAGGTGGGGATAAGTAATATAAAGAGAACAGAAAAACGGGGGGAAGAGTGTGTAGTGGAGTGTAAGGAAGTCTAACAAAGTTCTGATTTTTCCCATGCTGACTACTTCGATGCTTTTTTTGAAATTATCAAATATCAATTTAAAAAAAAATCTAACTTTTTTTGGTACCCCCTGCTTTGCTGGTGCCCTAAGCACGTGCTTAGTCTGCCTATTGGGTAATCCAGCTCTGCCCGCAGACCAACCCCTGCGAGCCCGAGTTAGCTGGCACGGGCCAGCTGCGGGTTTTTTATTGCAGTGCAGATGTATCCAGAGAGTTAATTTAGGGACAAAGAAGCACACAAATGCACATGTAAAGAAACAAATATCTCTTTGTAGGAAATGTAGGCGCCTAGCACATGTTTTGCTTTCAATTGTAAATTCTTTGGGACAGAGACTGTCTACTACTCTGTGTTTGTGCCCTGCTGGGACACCATTCCTGGCTGGTTCTTAGATACTACCCTAATAAACAGGCTTAACAGTAACAAGCTGGTGTGACCTTCAGCAAAACTCTGCGTCTTTCCCCATCTGTAAATAAGGGCAGTAGTAACTAATAACACTTTTTGTAAAGTAATTTTTAGATCTACCGATTGAAAAAAGCTTTAGCCAGTGCTAAGCATTCATTATTATTAATCATTAGTATGCCTGTCCCTCCTATCTGTGCTTTCTTCTGCACAATGGGAACAAATTCCAACAGCTCGCCTCCCTTCTTTTATTCAAACAATGGCCATTGTAACAAAGATGAAAGCCTTTTTTAAATGATGCTGAGATCAAACTGTTGTTTAAATCAAACTATGAACATTGTTTTCTCCCAAATCTTCTTTAGCTCTCACAGATATAGTTTCTCTCTATCTAGGTATTTGTATGGCCCTTGTCACTGCTGTATCTGAATGCATCTCAAATGGTAATGAGGTTAGCATTACAGCCTCCCTGCAAATTAGGGAGCATTATGATCCCACTTTTCCAAATGAGGAAGTGAGCCATGGAGAGATTAAGTGACTTGCCCAAGTCTTCCAGGAAGTCTGTGACAGAGCTAAGAATCGAACCGAGATCTCTCAAGTCTCAGGCAGCGCCTTAACTGTAGCGTCATCCATCCTTATGGCCTTATTTTCCTAATACATGTAAAATACTTGTTCCTCTAAATAGAGTTAATTTTTAACACTTTTGTAGGTATACCCTATTAGAAGGGGAAAGATCGTGCTTTTCCTCTCTCTGATACATAAGAGATTGTGTTGTTTTATACAGGCAGATTTAGCAGCCTTTTCAGATTTGTTTGAGCTGTGAAACGCATAGTAAACTGAATTTGGAGTTCACTCCAAAGATGTGTACTTTATTATGGGACAAAGTACTGTCTATGTGCCAGTGAATCAGACATGGAGTGTTTCTGTTATAACTGTATGTTACGTATGGTTTACATTCTGTTTTTACATTGTTTTGGATTTTAGCTTAATTTTTTGATGTTTGATGTTTAATTTTTACATTGTTTTGGATTTTAGCTTAATTTTTTGATGTATTTTGTCATGCTTGTGTTTAAGATTTTAACTTTTTAACTCTGTACCACTTCATTGCAAAGGCAATCTAAACCCTCCAAAGTTTGGAAAGCAAAGAATTAGAAACAGTATTTCCAATAACTTGTAATTCCTCAGATGTGAAGATCCATTGCTCACTTGGAATGTAACTTGTGCTCCTGTGTTTGAAAATATGTTTAAATTGATGGCCTCACCCGCCTTACTTTAGAGGATGAATAGGTTTTATGCTGTTAAACACCTTCTGTTTGAAAATGTTCAAGTGCAGTTGGATTCTGATAGGGACTTACCTGTGTTACGAATTACACCTGGTAGGACACGCACACAACTGCTGTGAATTATACCTTGTAGGACACGCACACGAATGCTACGAATTACACCTGGTAGGACACGCACACCAGTGCTGCGAATTATACCTGATAGGACACGCACACCAGTGCTGCGAATTATACCTGATAGGACACGCACACCAATGTTGCGAATTATACCTGATAGGTCACGCACAGTTCGAATCTAGGCTGAGGCACAGAAACAAAGCCCACAACTGCAGAGTTCCCAAAAGACACTAAGTTTATTACGCTCGAGCGTGGTGCCCCCCTGCTAGCCAGGAGGGGACCCTGAATACAGATTATACAAAGGTTATATACTTTTTAGCAAAGCATGTTGCCCTCGTGCATCGGAAACCTTAGCCAATAAAAAAACCCTTGTCTTATCTACCACCTATCCCTGCTTGGTGCATTCCTCGTGCTATACCAGTATGTTAATTACACAGCATGGTCCTAAAGCCATGCATCAGTAACTTTTATTATCAGGATGGGAGGCCTCACATCAAGGCCAAGAGACAGGGAGTTAGAGACTAACAAAAACCAGATACTGGGAGTCAAGGCAGGCTGGAGACAAGGAGGAGGATTTTCACAGGGATTCAGTATCTAAGGATCACTCCTCCTGGTGTATGATGTGCTGGCATTTAAACAATGGTGGGCCCCAAACCAAAATGGAGTCACATGTGCTAACTTTTCCTTAACACCTGCTCATTTTCCATGTACACTGTAGCAAAATCTAAATATACGTTGAGCCCCTACCTCCTGGTTGGTTGCTGCTTAGCTTCTGTATGTGATGTGAGATATGTTCGTAGAAGAAGTATGCAAGTATAATGAATACTGTTTTTCATTCATACTATTTACATCACATAGCTGTCTCAGCAATGTAGTTATCTGTGCATTCAAACCTTTCTGGATCTACCTATTTACCATTTACCCTATTACCTATTTGCCAACAAATTTTTTTATCAAAGGCTTGATCCAAAGCTCACTGAAGCCAGTAGAAATATCAGGCCCTAAATAAATACCCATATGTTGTCTTTATGACATTCTGGGGTGCACTCAGACCAGTGAGGGGCTGTTTCACCCCTGCCCTGCAAACTTCGATGCCTCACAATACTTAGCTGTTGTAGTTCTCACCTGGGCCACCCACAAACAGCCTTCCAGCATTCAGGTGAGACCCTATGTATAGTTGCAGCTGGTCAGCCATACATCAGTCACACACTGCCTTCCATCAGCCTTGGTTGCCACTTGTAGGGTGACCCCAACACACTCCCAGTCCTGGAGTTTCCCCTAAACATGTTTTTTGCATGTCTCTTGGACAATCCCGATATATTAAGTCTGTTGTCCCTTTAGGGGATTAATATACTGCAGTTTGTTATCCGTAGTGGAGTTCCCCACACGGTTCACAACACTGGATTAGTTTTGATTTAAAGAATAAAACAAATTCCTTTAACTACAAGGAAATAGGTCTCAAGTGAGTACCAGTTATAAGGCATTAAACTCAGAAATGGTTACAAAAGAAATAAAGATAAAATGCTTCCTTCCGAGTACTAGACTTAACAAACTAGATTTGGTTAAAGGTGAAGTCCCTTACCACATGTTTCCAGTAACATTGCTGACCAAATTCTCAGGCCAGGATCTGCTCCCAAAGTCCAGCGGCTCTTTCTTTTGTCTTCTTAGATGAGAGAAGGAGAGAGAATTTGGGGTGCTTGCCCCTCACTTTTACAGTTCAGTCACCCTTTGAAATGCGGTTACCCCTGAGGTTACCCCTAGATAAAGTTTCTTCCAGCTGTGAGGTTGGAGTCAAGGAGTCTGGTGGTGAAAGAGGTTCCAGGTTGTTGATTGCTAAGATGCAGATCTGTTTGTTTCTGCCAGTCTTCCTGACCGAAGAATGGCTACTTGATAGGAAATTGCCCATCCACTTTGATGACACTTGGATAGAGGTGTCAGCTTGTCCTTTGTCATTGTGAAACAGGTTCACTCACTCCCCAGACTTGTCTGGTAAACACATTTCAGAGCTAAGTTCAGCTTATCTTTATAACTTTACATATAATGTTGCTACATACATTTTACCATGCTATTACTAAGCAGCAAGTTGTTAGTTTTCACGAGATACCTTACAAGGTGAAGTGAAGATGGGCGGGTCATGTAGTCTGCAGGCAAGACAATAGGCGGAGAACCCGTATCAGTGACTGGATCCCCAGAGACCACAAGCGACCGCTGAGCAGACTGAAAACATGCTGGGCCAATCCCATGACAAAACTCTTCGGCCAGAAATGGAAAGAATGTGCTCGCAACACAATAGAATGGTTTGGCGTCAACTTGCTTTCATGGAGGGACGGACAAGGACAAGCTGGACTAAGGTGACCTTCAAGGCATATTTGGTACAAAGATTATTACAGTTGTGTGTATACAGAGGTGCATTTTGTCAGTCTTTATTGAGTAGGGGGATTAAAGGCCTTATCTAGGTGAAGTCCTTTTTTAAGTATAGGACCAAATTATCAGCTGGTGTAAATAAGCATAGCTTCTCTGATAGAGCACTGACAATTTTACATCAGCTGAGAATCTAACTCCTAATAGTTAACTCCTCCATGTGTAATATTCCTAGGCCAAAGTCTGTTTTCTTACATTGGTGCAATCCCTTTTGAAAACCAGTGGGTCTGCACTGATGTAGCTGAAAACGTTTGGTCCTGTAAATTATTTGGCTCTTATTACTTTGACTTTAAACAAAATGGCAAAAATAAGGTGTGTGTGGGTTGTTTTTTGAGAAGCACAAGAGCTGAAACGTGCCCTTTTGTGTGTTCAGTAGTATGGTTATTTGTTCTCGGTTTGACAGCCAGCACTGACATTATGCTATAAGCTGTCTTGTTCAGTACTCCTGTGCCCATGGATACCATATTGTCCTTCCAGCTTAGCTTGTTAATGCCAGGGAACATGCAATAGAGTTTTCAGTTTTCAACTGGAAAGTCCAGTCAAAAGGGAACCTGTACAATGTCACTTTGTCACTTAAGCACTTGGAAATTTCCTAGTTTTTTTTCTAAGGTAGCATGTGGGTGCCTACAGTTTGGGAATCTTTATTTCTTTGTTCATTTCTGCGACAGTCCAAGCAAGTGGCTATTCATTTTAAACATTCCATAGGTCATCAAACAATCCTTGTTGTTGATCACAATCACTTAAGCAGGACATATAACACATTGTTAGTGATTCCAGTCATGAAAGTATTTTATTGTCCAAGCCTCTGTCAAATGTGTGCTGAAATACACAGCACATAAAACATTTAAACTGCCAGTTTAAGACTTCAAATGGTCATGGTGCATTGCAGTCAGCCACCCTTTTCCTAAAGAATATGAATGTGCTCTTTCTGTTTTTCCAATTCAACATAAAATTTTTTATCTCGTTTTTCAAAGTGTAAAATATCTTACAAAGTCTTGAAAGGTGACTTATAAAACCAGATCAAATAGTTTTGACATTTGCTATCTAGCCATTAAAAGACATACTACAGATGCAATGCCAGCTTTCCCTGGTTGATTTGCTGTAGATAAAGGGCGAACCTGCATCTATCATTATCAACATGAGGAGGCCAGCTTGTGTGAGCAATATCCTGGAAAGAAACATAAATGTTAATCCATTCCTTAACTTTTGTGTCTCTCTTTTTATTCTTCGATTAAACTGAGACTCTGCATCAATTGAATTCTTTTGCAGCTTTCAACAATTTTTGACAAATTAATGAAACACATCAGTGACATGCTGGTTTTAGATTTTGAGTTTACCAAAATAATTTGGCAGAATAATCTTCAAATTATTTATTCAACAAGACAACTGATTTCAAATCCTGATTATCAGAAACAGGGTCTAAACTAAATAAAAATGAAACAAAGTTTGATCACCTACCTAGCCTGTTAAAAATGGAGTTACATCATGCTTGTGCGAGCGGAGAATAAATATATAGATTGACTTTTTTGATGTTCATTATCACGTTAAAAGAAAAGGAGGACTTGTGGCACCTTAGAGACTAACCAATTTATTTGAGCATAAGCTTTCGTGAGCTACAGCTCACTTCATTGGATGCATGTAGCTCACGAAAGCTTATGCTCAAATAAATTGGTTAGACTCTAAGGTGCCACAAGTCCTCCTTTTCTTTTTGCGGATACAGACTAACATGGCTGCTACTCTGAAAATTATCATGTTCGAGGCACAGTTAGTGCATGAATGCTTATTTTAGATTTCATTATTTTTGTGCTGAATATATTTACTGTTTTAGGACCCAGTATTGTAATGCAAAGTTATTAACCTCATTTACTGAATAAATTGGATTCTCTCTTAATTACTTCCAAAAAGAGACATCATGTGCTTACCATTTGGAGTAAGTGTTTTGTTAATTGCTTTACTTACATGCTAGTGGTTACATGCAAGGAGTAAGAAAGAGGGGAAAGTTAGAGGAAAGGTTAATCTTTTTATTGTAAACAAACGTACTGAAATGCAAGGCCTCCAACCTAAAATTCTTATTCAGTAAAAACAACAAGGAGTCCGGTGGCACCTTAAAGACTAACAGATTTATTTGGTCATAAGCTTTATTCAGTAGTTATTCAGGCAAAACTCCTATTGACTCCAGCTGAGTAAAGTGTTCGAGTAACAACTGAATAAGAATTTCAGGACCTAGAATTGCTTAAGAAGACAATACCTACAAAGAAACTATTTTGAGAGAACCTTAATTTAAATACCATATTAAGTTTCTTTGGTTCCATTACTACAACAAGATAGACAATTAGGTGATTGAATTATAAGAAATAACTTTTATGAACCTTCAGCAAAAGAGAAAACTTTGACTCTTACTCAGATATCTTTGCATGTCCAGATACAATCAAACACAAGTAGGGTAGCATTACAATATTAAATCAGAACAATAATAAGCTTGTGGTCCAAGAATAGTATTTAACTACTCTAATATTACATTGCCACATATACTGGATAATTGAATGTTCAAACCTGGATTTTGCTATTGTTGATTCTGTATCCAGGAATGAGCATGAGCTAAGACTTGCCAACAAGTTAGTATTTTTATGGTGCTACTTCCAAGGAATCTGTTACCTTAATTATCACTTGGGGTCTGAGAGAGGTGAATGGCATCAGGACAACTGTGAGTTGTAGTCACTCCAATGGTTTGTTTTGTTGTGGTTCCTAGAGTTAAGTCATACTCCTAAGCATATTCTTTAGCTGTGGCTTGGCTGTTCCTACATTCTCTAGCTAGCCTGGGACCCTGACATACCAGCATAAATCACAGACTACCTTTTAAAAATAACCATAGTACTGTGTTTTCTTTTGGAAAGTGGTTAGGCCAGGAAGCTGCACTGTGGCATGTGAGAAGCACTTAACATTTTACAAGTTCAAAACACTTTGGAAACACTTCTCACACCAACTCGCTAAGGGATGGAAGGAGATAAATATTCTCCCCATTTGACAGATGGGAAAAGAAAAGCAGTGTGGTTTAGTGTCCTGTTAAAGGCACACAACAAGTTTGTGACAGTCAGTTTCTGGACTCCCAATCCTGTGCTCTAATCTCTAGATTGTCCTTCCTCTTAAATTACAAGATGGGCTTGCACCAAACCTCCTGATCCAAATACCCCTGATATTTTGGGAAATTTGGGTCTGAACATTGTTTCAAGCCCATCTCTGCTCTAAAAGCCTTTCTTAATCTCAGGGACATAGGAGTGGGGTGAGACAGGTGTCTTGCTGGTGAACGAAACATTGGAATCTTTTGTCCTAGCCTATTATTTCTTGTTCCATTTTTACATATCCTTTTAATGTGAGTGCTAATTCCTTCCCATCTGCTCTGTAGATAATAGTATTCCCCTGTAAACCCTATGTACTGCTAATGGGTGGACTGATGTACCATTACTACTGTCTGCCTTGTTGCACATTTACATTCTATACAACTTCATTCACTACATTTTCTACATCAGTTTGTACCACTAATGTGACTGAGATGATACTTGGAAGTGAATAAAAGTCACTGGCAATAATATATGGGCTAAAATAATTCTGAAGTTAATGGGGTTTCGCAGGTGTAACCGACAGAATTTGTCCATAGTATTTTGCAAGCCTTTGGCACAGAAGTATTTGTGAAATCTATTCCACTGTAACTTTCTAAGATACTGCGTGTGCTTGATGTTTTTGTGCATCTGTGTTAGATTTTCTACTTAATACTGTCTACGCAGCTGAGCGACAATGACATAATTTATTTACTCTTTAAATGAGCCCCCACACAATTATATCAAGCAATGACCTACTCTTAAGGGACAGAATAATAAATATTGGAGAAATAGATCAGTCAAGACTGATTCCCTTAATTTAAAGTCAGTTTAATGGCAGAGAATATAGGAGCTGGGTGAAATAAGAGGAAAGACCTAGCCGTTCATCAAGAAGGACACTTCATACAAAGAAAGCTTGGTGAAATTATTCGGACAAATAGTTTATACACCAAAAAATGTGCAGTTTCAGTTGACCTGAAACTATTCATGAATTTGACACAAATTTGCCAAATAGTTTCAGCTCAACGTTTATTTTTATTTTTTTTTACTTAGGTGCCATTCACAGTACAGCTGGAATGATATCACCATCTCCTTATAACCTTTAGCTCAGTGGGTAGAATATTCATTCACCTGGGATGTGGGAGAGGTAGTTTCACTTCCCCCCTCTACCTGCGGTGGTGCAGGAATTTCAACTTGGGTCTCCCAGGTGGTAGGAGAGGGCACTAACCGGTGGGCTATCGAATAGGCGAGTGGGCATCTCGCAATCTCTCCTGTTGATGGTGTTTCACTTCAGTGAGCCAGAGAAAGAGAGTGTGTGAGAAGGATTGTGTAGCCTGGTGGTCAGGGCGCCCCTGTAGGAGACCCAAGTTCATAGTTTTGCCTGTATGAAAGAATTCCAGTGACCTTGTCTTTGAAATGCTCTATTGGCCCATGCTTTGGAGCATGGCTATCAGAAAAAATATTCATTTACTAGCCGAATGAAATTTTTTTGGAGAATAGTAAATTTGCCCAAAATTGAATTTTTCAGGGCACTAAAACTATTTGTGAATTTGGGGAGAATTCAATTTTGGCTGGAAAAATACTGAAAACAAAAAAATCAGAAATGTCAAAAGTTTGTTTTGGAAATGCGTAAATGAACAGTTTTGACATTTTATTTCAAATAGACATTCAACACGTTTCATTCAACCTGAACAAAATTTTTCCTTTTGTTTTGGTGAGGGAAAAATTGAAAACATTACTTTTGGTTTGAAACAACCCAAAAAATCCGAACTTCTTTTTTTTAAAAAAAGTTTCACTTCACCTACCAAACAAAAAAAATCATTGTTCACTCAGCTCTATTTTCAGCCCTACTGGATATTTCACTGCCTAGTTTTGCAGAGTTGGGAGGTTCAAATAGATTAGAAATATGTCATGGAAACATCCTGGCTGAAATTTTCAAAGCATCCTAAGGGATTTAAAAACATCTTCATTACAATGAAAATGTACATTTTAATTTGTCTAAAATCCCTTAGATTTTTCTGAAAGCTTTAACTCAAAATCTTTTTGGTTGGTTTTCTGAACCAAGTCCCCAAATACTTTTGAGCTCAACTTGCTCTTGTTCAGCACCAGAAAAATGTGTTATAAATTTTCCTTAAATTCAAAATCAAGCAATAAAAATCACTCAAGGGGCCATTTGACAGAGACAGACTTCAATATGTACAGCTTGGATAAACCAAGAAAGGAGAAGAATTACTATACGATGGTCTAAAGAGCAGCTTGTGTGATGGGATGAAAATTGAGCAAAGGAAAATGTAGCCTGAACATTAGGGAAAAAAATGTCCCAACAGTGAGGTCTGTTAAGACTATAGAACCATAGAAACTCTGCTGCTTGATTTATTTAAAACTGCACGCGTTGAAACTCTCAAGTTCATAGTTTAGGGAACATGTCTAGAACCTACCTGTGATAAGTCTTATTTTCTAATTTCAATGAAAAGCAGTAAAAGATATAAAATGGATTCCAACCAAAACAGTGTTAATTCTAAGATTTACTTTTAAATGTTTCATATAAACTTCAGTTTACAGGATTATACACTGACTATTTTGTACTCAGAAATGATGTACTGTACTTTCCATGTGTGCTTGTGTGGTACATTAAGCCTCTGTGTGTGCCATTAGTAACCCAGTAAAATCTATGGCTGCTGAAGCAGTTCCCCCTCGCCCCCCAGTTTTATTGGCCTAAGATGAATGTTACAAAGAGGAAACCAGATGTGAGACAGGGATGACTTGAAAGAACAGGTAATTAATATCATCTGCCTCAACCTTCTTATCTTGATGGGCTGATGTTTACAGCACTGACCCTGGGGTGGTGGAAGGCATGACCTTCTCCATATAAAATTGAGGAAAGTCCAAAGGCTTTTGCGTTTTACAGACAGTTTTGCTCCTTCTAGGAAGTGCAAACAGCTTGGTTTTGTGTGTGTGGGATGACTGTCTTGCAGCGGTCTCTGTTCTTACATCAAATTCTTTTAACTTTCTTTTCACTAAAGAAAAAAGTGTTAACGGTACATTTCACATGATCTCCAATATTGATCCATACTGCTTTTGGAGCATTTTAGATGCTTTACTTTTTTCTTTTTAAATTTTTTTTAATAAAGTCATGTTAGGTGACATATTTTGGGGTGCGTGGGATGTCTTCACAAAAGAGGCATTGTTTCCAGTGTCCTCTCTCTATACCACCTTTTGCACTTAATTATTCCTGACATTTTGCCCATCATATTGTAATGAGCTTCTTCAGAGGAAATAAAAACAGCTTGTCTCTTTGAAAGCAGAGAAGCAACTATTTCTTTTCGTCTTTGTTATCAAAACACAAGCTGTTTTTCTTCCTCAAAGGACATCTCACCGTACAATGGAAAAAACATCAGGAATTAGATGAGACAGTATCAAGCTCACATGAAAGAAAATATATCTCTTTAAACAGATTCATTCTTATTTTTAAAAAAGAGGATGATGAAGAAGAAGCGAAAGATTTAAGGTTTTGGTAATCGTAGCCTTTCCTAATGCATTGCATGCTAGTTTCTCTGTATAGATGTGATCGTAGGGAACAAATGGCAGATTTTAAGATAACAGTCTAATTGTGAACAAGGGGTTTTGAATTAACTTAGGTCATTTGGGAGGTCTTTGATAATACAGTATATTAGTAGGGTCTAGTACATATTATGGCTCCCTGCACATTTCAGAACATGTATCTGTCTTTGATCATTTCACTATGTTAAGAATAAATCACAGATTAATTTACTATTAGCTTTGAGTGGCTCTTTATATCAATCTTTGACAGTTTTCCAGAATCAGCTGTGGAATTTATATTCTAATTCCGCACAAACTGCAAACAAAACCATTTCCCCTTGCAGTAACTAAAGTAATACCACTAAATATGGGGATAGGAGAGCTCTGGTTGTTGAGACATCTGGAAGAGTTAGGATATTATTGGAAACTGTAAAAAAGAGCAGGTATAGTCAATGAATGTGCATGCATCCCTTGTATTGGATAAGTATATTTTTTTTGTGTTTTGGAAGTGTCATGTTTTTGTGTGGTCTCCACAAATTTAATCTATAGATAAATATTTCTTTATACATTTACTTTTTTTATTTTCGCATCTCAGATTCAAATATGAAGTAGGGTGAAATCCTGTTATCTGCTTAAATTCTGCCCTCAGATGCTCCTGACTTAAATGAATGTTCCACCTACATATTTTGAGGAAAGAATTTTGACCCCTGGGGAGTTCAGATGTAGTGAATCTCTGGTTCTAGTAGAGAATTAAAGTCCAGCAATATTTCAATGTAATCTAATTTACAAATTACAATTCTGGTTGAAGTGCAGTTCCACTTAACAGCACAATTGTTCTGTTCCATCACACTTCTTAAATGGCTTTTCATCTAACAATGACTTATTTTTTATTTTAAGCATCTACAGTAAGTAAGCTTTCTTTGTTTAACTGAACTTGCCAATATGTTGACAAAATACAAAAGGACCTGTTTTCTCATAGTAGGACAGTTAATTTAAGTGTTTGTTGAATTAAGCTGTGTATTCCTAAACCTTGTTATTTAATTTGTTTGTTTTATCCCCAAATTGCACTGGAGGGATTTGATGTTTTCTTACAGATTTTGGGAGGAAACCAAATGCTAGAGAGCTTGTAGGCTTTTGTGGTTAATACAAATCCCATATATTACACCCCAATTCTGTGAAATTACAAAACACTTTACGCAATGAAGAACAGTGCAGGCTTTCATTTTTCTTCATAGATGCTTCTCTATCAAAAGAAACATGCAGGATGTTTTCCTATTCCAAGGTTTAGTTTCTTTTCTCAATCAAGCTTCTAGTCTATACTCCCTGACTCAACTCCTAGCCTGACTTACTCCGCATGCTCAGCCACCACATTAGCATATTGCTTAGTGTTCCTCTACAGCCCCTTTGCTCAGAGAATTGACGGCCCATTTGTTCCATCTCCCACCTTTCCCCATGCTGCCCTTCAGTCCAGAATACTCCTGCCATCCCAGTTCTCCAAGACACCACCCTGTCTGGAGTCATCCCTTTCCTTAGGTCTCTTTTCTTCCAGGAAGCCCCCCAAATTATGCTGATAATCAAATTAAATTAAATTAAAAAAAAGAAGAACACTTCAAGCTAATCCCTCCTCTAGGTTTCTGTGTGTGTCCTCCATGTGTGTAAGCTCCCTGGGGAAAGGGCTGTCTTTATGCTTGTGTCTTGTATGGTGTGGGGAACGTCAGCCCTTAACAAGTAATGAATAATTTAAATTCTGAAGGATTCTTCTTCTTCTTTTTCCATGTGTCAGAACCATTCAATGCCTGAGAAAATCCATTTTGGGTTGAGTAGTCTTTTATATGTAGGCCCTACCACGTCTTTGGTGCTTATATGGGACCTCAGTAGGGTTGCCAAGCATCTGGTTTTCAAGCGGAATGCCTGGTTGAAAAGGGGCCCTGGTGGCTCCAGTCGGCACTGCCAACCGGGCCGTTAAAAGTCCGGTTGGTGGCGCCACGGGGGGCCCAGGGCTCCTAATTCCATGTGGCTCCCGGAAGCGGCTGCCAGGTCCTTGAGGCACCTAGGCGCATGGTCGGCCAGGGAGGCTCCACGCCCTGCCCCCGCCCCTAGAGCTGGCTCCGCAGCTCCCATTGGCCGGGAACTGAGACCAATGGGAGCTGTGGGGGGCAGCACCTGCAGGTGCGAGGGCAGCATGTGGAGCCTCCCTGGCTGCCCATGCACCTATGGGCTGCAGGGACCAGGCGGCCGCTTTCTGAGACCTGCGGTAAGCACTGCCAGGACCCCGCACCCTGAACACCCCCCCCCCCCACAACAGAACAACCCCCTGCCCCAGCCTGCAGCCCCCTCCTGCTCTCCAAACCCCCCATTCCCCGACCCCACCCCAGAGCCCACACTCCCAGCTGGAGCCCACAGCCCCCTGAACCCCACCCCCCTGCCCCAGCCTGGAGCCCCCTCCTTCACCCCAACCCCCAGCCCAGACCCCCTCCTGCACACTGAACCCCTCATTTCTGGCCCCACCCCAGAGCCCACACCACCAGACCAGAGCCCATATGCCCCCCACATACCCCCCAAACCCCTGCCGCAGCCCAGAACTTTCTCTTGCACCCTAAATCCCTCCTCCCCAGCCCCACCCCAGAGCCCACACCCCCAGCTGGAGTCCTAACCCCCCCCACACCCTAATCTTCTGCCCCAGCCCGGTGAAAATGAGTGAGGGTGCGGGAAAGCGAGCGACGGAGTGGGGGGAGATGGAGTTAGCAGGGGCAGGGCCTCGGAGAAGGGATGGGTCGAGGGAGGGGCAGGGGTGTTTGGTTTTGTGTGATTAGAAAGTTGGCAACCCTCGACCTCAAGCTTCTACAATTGGGGTTTTTCTTGAATGAAGAGCACAGGATCAGGGCCTCTAACTCAGTCTGGATGCAGTCCACTTCATTTATGTTATTAGCTGGGAGTTTCAAAGGAACTTAAGGGAGTTAATCGCTCAGATCCCATTGAAATTCAAAACTCCCTTAGTCAACCCTTAACTTCTTTAGGCTCCTTTGAAAATCCTGGCTATTATTCTTAGCTATGAGAGTGAATCTTGATATACCTGATAGTTATTCCATTCCTGTAGTCACTTGACACAGAGTGGCTATCTGATCAAGTACTAAATAACTGAAATTAAAAGTTATTGAAGTTATCAGTGACAGCGGGGAGAGGGCTGAATTCGGCAAAGCCACTGAAAGTCAATGAGTTTGACTCCACATATTTAATGCCATATTAAACCATCTCTGACCCACTCTTAATTTCTGAATGTCTATCTGCATTTTAGGGAGCATTTTTTATTACACTGAGATTGGAAGACAACAATGAGCACGAGAATAGTCTGCACGAAAAAGGCATTAGGGGTCAGATTTTCAAAGGTATTTAGGTACCGAAACATGCAGATAGGTGCCTAGTGGGATTTTCAAAAATAACTAAGCTGGTTGGGCACCTAATTTGCATTGAAATTCCATTGAAATCAATGAGAGTTAGGAACCTAACTAGCTGAGGCACCCATCTGCCTCTTTAGGTGTCTTAATGCTTTTGAAAATCTGACCCTAGGAAACTGTGGCCCTGAATCTGCAGTCCATCCTCAATCAGCAAAATCCTTAATTAAGCATGTGATTAAGTCCCATTAACTTCAATAGGACTTAAGCCCACACTTAAATATTTTGCTGAAATGGGGCCTTAAAATGGATGATTCGTGCTTGTTGCCAGCTTTTAAATCAAACTTTCTTGCATCTTCTGGCCAGTGGGCTTTCTTTTCATTACAGCTTTACTCATATGCCTCATACCAGCAAACTAGATCTATTCAGAAATAATATTTTACTCTTTTGCTGAGCATATGCTGCAGTAGCATCTTATATATACTTACTACATTTGTGTTCTCAAAAGCCTCAGATAGTAAGGATTTCCCTTGGATATGGGGATATCAGACACTGTTGTTGACAGGGGAAAACCCAGAAGTGTTAAAAATAATTAAATCAAAAATTAATTTGCTGGTTTGGAGTATTGAGCTTTTTACATGTGAGATAGCATTGTGTCCCCTAAAGCCACGCAGCCTGCTTGACTGGAGAAGCAGTAAGGCACAGTTGTGAAGCAAATGAAGAATTCCATGGTTTTGTAATCAACGCATGTATTCACTGATCTCCCTCTGTGTGGGGATGGGGAAAGGACAATATATTATAAAATTATATAGACTATAATCTGTTATATAGTATACACACATTAGTACAGAATATAGTAACACATTTTAACTTATACTTCAGTTACATCTGCAAATTACAGTTTTGCTATATACCACGGATACAGTCCTCTCTTCTCCTCCCCCACTTTTTATGTATTTTTCACAGGTTTGTCCCTGCATAATAACATCTGTTAGAGTCTGGATAAATATATGTAAACAGCTGTTGATTTATATATGTTGATGAACTATGCTCTCTATGCTCCGTGACATTCTAGATACTGATGTTTTTCTTCTGATTTTTCTATCACTTAAAACTTTTTAAAAAATGTAAAAATCAGGACCATTGTCAGATGTACAATCTTTTTGCCAGTTTTAATTATTTTAAAGTACTTTTTTATCTTGGTATACATTTTCTTATGGGAAATCACCTTTTTGATAAAAGGAGTACTAGTGGCACCTTAGAGACTAACCATTTATTTGAGCATAAGCTTTCGTGTAGCTCACAAAAGCTTATGCTCAAATAAATTGGTTAGTCTCTAAGGTGCCACAAGTACTCCTTTTCTTTTTGCGAATACAGACTAACACGGCTGCTACTCTGAAACCTGTCACCTTTTTGAAGGCACTTCTAATGAAGGATCTGAAAGCGTCAAGAATTCAATCTATTTTTATTTAGCTTAGATTTGCCTTTTCCATACGTATAGCTTGGTTAGCAATATAGTTATTCAATGATGGCTAAAAAAAGGGGCTACAAGATTATAATTCACAAGCATTTAGCAGTGTGCTGTGTCTCAATTGAGGTGTGCGAGTATGTGGTATGTGAATGAGGGTTTGCTGGTTAGGGCCAAATTCTGTTCTGCCCATGGGAGTCAGTGGGATGAGCACATGCATATGACAAAGCAAAATCTGGCCCTCTGCTTGAAAGTGGTTTCAAGAATGAATTGAAGATCTCCATGAAAATGAGTTTTGGGTGGCTATAATTTTGGATGGATCAGTAGCATAAAGCTGTAAATTTTCCATTTTAAAACTTTGTATTAATTCTTTCACCTGTTACGCTCAACTTTTCTAGGCTTGGTCTCTGCCAAAAGATAAATATTTGTGAAAAGTTGGAGATGAGATAGAGCTGATATTTTGAAGTCTGAGGGCTACGATTGCCAGGAATGCCTGGTTGAAAAGGGACCTTGGCGGCTCCGGTCAGCATCAGTCAGTTGCGCAGCAGGGCTCCTGCAAGCGGCCAGCATGTCCAGTTCCTAGGCTCTGTAGCTCCCATTGGCTGGGAACCACGGCCAATGGGAGCTGTGGGGGCAGTGCCTGTGGACAGGGGCAGAGCTGCCTGCCGCACCTCTACCTAGGAGCCGGAAATGTCGGCCGCTTCCTGGGAGATGCCTGAGGTAAGCGTCACATGGAGCCCACACCCCAAACCCCTTCCTGCACCCCAACCTCCTGCCTCAGCCCGGAGCCCCCTCCTGGACCCCAAACCCCTCATCCCCAGCCCCATATCAGAGCCTGCACCCCTAGTCAGAGCCCTCACTCCTTGCCCCAGCAGGGAACCCCTTCCCACACTCTGAACCCCTCATTTCTGGCCCTACCCCGGAGCCCATACCCTCAGCCCAGACCCCATATCCCCTCCCACACTCCAACTCCCTGCCTCAGCCGGGAGCCCCCTCCCACACTCTGAACCCTTTGGCCCCAGCCCAGAGTCCCCTCTTGCATCCCAAACCCTTCATTGCCGGCTCCACCCCAGAACATGCACCCCCAGCCGAAGCTCTCATCCCACATCCTAACCCCAGCCTGGTGAAAATGAGTGAGTGAGCAAGAGTGGGGGAGAGTGAGCGACGGAGGGAGGGGGGAGAGAATGGGGGGGGACCCTCGGAGCAGAGGCAGGGCTTTAGGGAAGGGGTAGGGGGGGCAGGGCAAGGGTGTTTGGTGTTCTATAATTAGAAAGATGGCAACCCTAATGAGGGCAGAAAAAATTATATCTATTTTCCCCATATTTTGATATATATCTCTATATATCTATCTAATAAGGGGGGGGGGGGAATCTCCATGTAATCTGTTTGTAATGGCTCTGCAGCTAATATGTTAAATATTGCACAAAAATGCTCCTTACGGAGAAGCATTTCCTTTGAGTGTTCTGGGGAAAATTTGTTTGGATGTGGTTGTTATGAACATAACATATGTTACCATTCTGTGCCTGTGCTGTACATTCCACACTGTGTTTTTCATGAAACTCAAAGTGCACAGCTAAAAATGCTGGCACAGTGTAATGGCACAGCAAAAAGGCAGGGGTGATGGAGTCTTTGCCTGAAAGCCTGTGTGGAAAGGGCTAAGGGAGTACTGCTGCACATTACGGCCCTGATTTAGGAAGGGAATTACGCATATGCTTAAATTCATCCTTATTCAAGACCACACTGTAGCATTTGTTTAAATTCCATTGGCTTTGATTTGAGCTATTTAGAAAATGGAATTTCCATCTTGTGGGAAATGTAAATGATTTGACATGTCCTAAATAGGGTCAAAAAGTTGAAATGTTAAAATTGCCATGGAATGAAAAGCTCCAAAAATTATTTGGAAATGTGGAGATAAAAAATGTCAACACTTTCAATTAAAATGAAACACTGAATTTTGAAATGTTGACCTTTTTTTTTACATTTTTGATGTCAGTGTCAACTTTGAATTGAAACACTTTATGCCAAAACATCAATTTGAAACATTGTTTACATTGTCCCATGAGAAAATTGTAGTTGAAATCAATATTTTCCTGCAAAAATTTTTGAGTTCAACAAAACCCCAAATTTTGTTGGGAATTTTTTTTTTTATTGAGAAATTTCAACTAGCTGTACCTCTTCTGCTTTTATGAATGGGGGTCCTTATAAACTATGCCTTATAAAGTATGCTTATATAGAGTCCCACGTTCAGTTTCTGTGGAGGTCATTGGGGCCTTAATGTGCATCAGGGATCTCATCCCTAGTATTTTAGCACTGGCCTAATTAATCATTGAGACTGGGCATGAGACCTGACGTTTACCAGTCAGGTTCTATTTTTTTATTTTCATTTATTTGTTCTGTTCTATTCAGATGCAGAGATGTTTACCCTGCTTCAGGCAAACTAAAATCACCCCCCACCCTCCAAATCTACTGGGAGCTTGACTGAAAGCTACACTTTTGCAATATAGATTATCTACCTTTGATTTTAAATTTCATTCCTTTCTGTATTGAATAGGTTTTGTGGTACCAATCAGATTTTTAAAGAGTTAGGAATTTCATAATTGCCTGGGAAATGTTTCTTTCATGGCTAGCTCTTAAGCAAAAGCATCTTTGTTTTCTGTAAAAGCACCCTAGAGATCTGTAATATGCTAACATTAACTGAGAAGCTTGCTTTTTGCTAGTAATTATGTTATCAGCATCTTAATTACAACGTAGGTTTTCAAAAATGTAAATAAATGACAGATGTAATCATTTGGCATGAATAATGATGATTTTATTTTGAGACTTTGTTAGCCTATGTTTACATTCACATTTCAGAAGCAGAGCAAAAGCTGTTACTGGCTGCTTTAGATTCCTTTTCTGCTAGACACATTAGTCGGCATATTCAATATAAAGTGAATGCAAAGAGGCGGGCGTACATTTTCAATGCAGCTCATGAGGTACACTTCTCTTATTAATACCTGTCCGCTTTCTTGCAGAGAGAAAAAATGTTGTCCCTGTGAATCAAAATATGTGGATACCACATTGGAAACATAGGTTGGCTATAGGAGCCTCTGCCTAGCTAATATTTGCACCCTGTCATATTTGTTTCTTCTAAATGTTTGTCTAACAATTATGTATTATTATTTTGTATTGTTTCAGTTGGATCTTCTATTGTTGTCTTGCACAGACTCTTTCCTTGACTTCTCTAAATGCCCAGGCCTTTCTTCAATTTCAGTTTGGGTCCTCTTCTTTAGGAAACGATACCTCCTACAGCTCTGTTGCATCCATTCTCCTCTCCAACCTTTTGGTGGTTGCCTGTAGGCTGCGGAACTGGGCCCTGTCGTATGAGCGCCATGACCATATTCCACTCTGTTGCACCACTCTAAATATGGAATAACTCCCTTTGCTTCAATTGATTGCCTTCAGATTTATACTGTTGTAACCAGGAATAAAATTTGACCCCTCAATCTATGCAGGCAATAAACCATTCTCAAGTTTTGAGGAGCTGTGCAAATTTAAGTGGCTCAGATAATTGTAGCCAGTACAGCCCCTCCAGCTGTAAAATATAAAATATCCATAGCTAAAAATAGAAAACAAATGGTGATCATGTAAGTTATTGCAAACAACAGAGGAGCAATAACTTCTTTTTAATCAACAAATTTTGAGACTGTCTACACCCACAGCTCAAGCAATACATATCATGGCAACCTCATCATAATATATTTCTCCAGGTCTTCTGGGAAACAGAACACCATGTTATGTACCATGTGTCTCGTGACCTAGGGAACAATTACTGGCAAAGATGTGTTTCAGGAAATTGAAAGATTTCCCCAGAATTAAAGCTGATAATATAGACAATTTTTATGTATAATATTAATTTATCCTTTTAAAACAAAATCTTTTTAATATGGATGAAAAATGGTCTTTTCTCACCTTTGATTTCTGCACACGTTGACTTCAACTTTGCCAAAATATTAATACTTCATGGCTAAATCCTGAAGGCCAGTAGCTTCCATAGCACATAACTTTCAGGACCTCAGCAGCCCACTTGGGGTCCACAACTGCAGAAGTTATTCTGCATATCCTGATGGTTCTGCATTGCACCCTAAGATGGCTATATACAGGCTAAATTGCCTTCCAAACGTTCCTGCTTCTAAGGGAGTTAGACCACGTCCATCCCAACTGGCCATATATGTCAATGTGATACTTCCTGGGCATGCCCAGAACTTTAAGCCACTGTATTACCCTCTGCCTCAGCAAGAGAGCTTTGCTGGAATTAAACTCTGTATGCCAGCTCCTTGCCACACCAGTCTGTCTGCCTCACCTGCAAACTCCATGAGACTCTGCCAGTCTTGACAGTGCCTTGCAGGTAACATTCAGTGCCTTCAGTTACTAAGTACCCCCAGAGATGGAACCTGAGTAATTTCAATTAACTTCAAATGACTGGGCAACTTTACAGCTCTGACACGTCATGTGGTTTCACTCTGAGTCCCCTTCTCTTCCAGCTGTCTATGCTCAGGAAATTCCTGTGCCACTAGATTTTCCTGGTGTCACTATTGCCAGTTCCTGAGGATAGCCAGTTAGGTGAGGTCCTATCAGTTACTGCCAGTATCCCTTTCTTCCACATCCATGAGTCACCAGGGTTGTCCCTTGACAGTAACTGCTCCTTGGTCACTTATAGGTAAGGCTATGTTTTAGTCAAACGTATTTTTAGTAAAAGTCATGGACAGGTCACGGGCAGTAAACAAAAATTCACAGCCTGTGACCTGTCCATGACTTTTACTATATACCCCTGATTAAAACTTGAGGGGAGGGGGGCTTGGGGAGCGGCAGCCCGGGGGGCACTGTGAGTGCTCACGGTGGGTGGGGGGGAGGGTTTGCAGGGCTCGGGCTGGGGCTGGGGCAGGCCCTCTACCTGACTCCTTGGAAGCGGCGACCTCCAGCTCCTAGCTCCACGTGCTGCCTCTGCTCCGCCCCAAGCCCCGGTTCTGCAGCTTCCATTGGCTGGGAACCGTGGCCGATGGGAGCTGTAGGGGCTGTGCCTGCAGGCGGAGGCAGCATGTGGAGCTAGGAGCTGAGCCCCCCAAATAAGCACTGCCCCGCACCCCAACCCCCAGCCCTGAGCCCCCCCACCAACCCAAACTCCTGCTGCTGGGAGGTGGGGTGTGTGACTGCCCCAGCAGCAGCTGGTACGCCTGGCCCGGGGGCTGCCCGAGCTGCTCAGATGGCCCCCAGGCTAGGCACACCAGCCGCTGCAGAAGTCACAGAAAGTCACGGAATCCGTGACCTCCATGACAGTGGAGCCTTACTCGTAGGAAATGTCAATTGCAGTGGTAGAGTTGCCCTTGTACTTCTACCCTGTGTGACCTTGGTGTTCAAATCAGGAAGCAGGGCATTTTGGCTGTGGTGGTCAGGAGCTAATGAAGGTGAGAAGTGAATTGCAGAAGTACTGTTCCTTGCAACAAAGAATGAGTTTTAGTGAAGAGAACACCAAGGACCGTTCTACAACAGGAAAGGAGCAGAGTACCTCCGTTCTGCAGAGGGTGAACCCTAGCTACTTAGAATTAGAGGAAATGAAAGCTGCGAGAAAAGGCCTGGCAGGAATCTTGTAATGCAAGAGTCTTGAAGAGGGGAGAGAGTGAGCGAAAACACGCTTAACCTGCAGAAGTGTCCTGCCTACTGTGGAATTTTATGGAAGCACTTTAAAGTAATGGAAGTCTCAGAGCAACCTCAGGCTCACAACCCCTCCACAATATACTCAAGTACCAAGTGGTAAAACAGCCTTGCCCAGTTTTCCTTCCCCTTGTTATTGTTTCCTAACTTTGCTTTCTTTCTCCAAAATGTCATTACTTTGTCAATATGTTCACGTTTCCTGAATCACTTCACAGAGGAGTCTTTATAAAGAATCATTAGTCCAGTAACACATTTTTCTTCTCAATTAAAACAAAATTGTTGGATCGAAATCCCCTAACGTGAGGTTTTTCCAGTGTATGAGGCATTTAAAAATGAAGCCAGGATTTGACACTAAAGCTTACAGTATTTATTAGCGATACCATGGAGTACTGTAACATATTTTGTGCACAAAAGCCTGTGTTCAGCAAATTGCTCTCACTAATACCATATCCAGTTACCTGAATGTTGGAGGTATATTTTGTTGCATTGCCAACAAAAGCAACTAATAATACTTCTAAGAATTTTAACTCTAGGATTTGAAGTGTGTGGTGTATGTCTGTTCTTGGCAATAACTTTAGAGTGAGAACCAGATATAAAGTAAATAGGTATAGTTTATTCTGTGTTCATGGCTGTTGTTTTTCACTACAGGTTAGCAGTTGTTCCCTGGCAGTAAAATTTTCAAAGTAATGTGATTAAGTAACTTGTTGTTTACTGAAAATCATAATGGAATCCTTTATGAACTTGTGAATGGTCACAAGTTGAGCTGTGATACTTCACTGAATAAAATGTGATTCTAAGTATGTTTGGAATAACAACCAAAATAGCCAGCATTAGGTAACAAAACTTCTCCAATAATAGGTGTCAGGAGCAGTAATTATGGATCTGAATGTGTGCTGAATGTTCTGCACAGTGGTGACCTGATGGAGTCAACAAAAATAATATAGAAGATGGCTTGATATGGTACTGTGGATTAATCTAACAATTTATGAAGTTTTCTATAATCTATAAGGTTTCATGATGGAGCACAAAGTGGTGGTCTTGTGGCTAAGGCATTATTTCTGGCTCAGCCACACATTTTCTGGGTGTCCATAGGTAATAACTGCTTTGCATTAGTTTCCTCATCTATAAAATGGGGATAATAATATTTAATGACCTCAGAAAAGTGTTCTTACCTTAGAGGTGAGACTTAAAGCAGTTTGCAATGTCTTGGCAAAATACAGAGCAATTCAGTGTACTGCCCATTGCTCAATACTAAATAACAAATAGATTCCATCTGCTGGTGGAAACACACACATTACTTTGCAATCATAATTATTAAAGCTTTTGGAACCCGAGGAGTAGCTAATTTGAGTAGTATCAACTATTGGTGAATTCGCTACAATGTTATTTACTTGTAAGGTTGCTTTGTAGCTGCACATTTTGGTAACTATTGTCCTACCCCAAACTGATCTCCAGCCAGAACCCCGGGGTGATATCATGGCCCCACTGAAGTCGATGGGAATTTCGCCATTGTGTCCTCACTGGAGCCAGGATTTAACCCCTGGGGTCTGGCCCATTATCAGCTTCCAGCTGCACCTCATGACAGAAAAAATCCATTCCCAGATAATATTACTGAAGCTAATTCAGTTGAGTAACATCAGGGGTGACTTCTTGGCCTTCCATGACTGCAGTAGGGATGGGATAGGATATGCTGGGTTGCTTTATTTTTATATATGCAAATTAAATATGTTTATGTACCATGGCACTTTCCTGGCTTCTGTCGGAAACATCAAAATGTTGGATCATATTAAAGAAGTTCTGTATTAAAGTCACAAATGAGTTTGATTCCCCATGGTTTGAATTCCAGGGTATTACTGGTTAAGAGGTCTCCTGGTCTTTGGTACTGTTTCTCTCCCTCTATGTGTGAAACTTGCAAGCTGCTAATTGTGTTAGTACATTCTAAGACAGAGTCTGTTCTCAAAGCAATTCTTTGTAACAACAACTACTCACAGAGAGAGAGACTCAAAGCAATACTCTGTAACAACAGAAACAGCACCCAGAGACTCCCCGCCCTTTTGTTGTTTCGTCTCGCTTTGTTAACAATTGTGATTAAAATAGAGATAGAAGATGTATGTGGATGGATGCTTGGTGTGGATAATAACTGAATGATCAGGGAGGTGCCAGCCTAAGAATCCAGTGTCCATCGGCCGAAGAAGGCGTCAAGTGGAGGACTCCCAGAGGGCAGACTGGACTCCCGGAGGGCAGACTGGAATCCACCCAACAGCCTCAGGAATGGGAGAACCAAAGAACAAGATAACATCTGGCAGCACGGAGCCGTCAGGAATGTGCCATCTGCTGATTGATTCAGCAACAGCATGATGAAGCAATTCCCATAGACTGGCATAGGAAGAAATTCCTATAAAAATGGACTCTAGAAAGTGAGAACTTTGGGGTCTGTTTCTGCAAACCAACTTCCAGGAGCATCAGATGAGCATCTGACAAGGCCCTGCTCCCTCCTCTTGTTCAGGCCACCTGGCCAGTGGCTTGGCATGAGCAACTCTAAGGCTGGTAACTATGATAACAACCTTGCAGAACCTGTGTGTGTGTGTGTGTGTGTGTATGAATGAATGTGTGAATAAATATGAGATTGAATGGAATGTTATAGCTATAACTAACTGCTTACTATGATTCTTTCTGTATTCACAATAAATGTGGTATTTTGCCTTTTCCCCTTTAATAAGATCCTGCTAGTTTTTATTTTATTGGTATAACAAAAATATTATAAATAACTAAGTTGCTTCAAACAAGCATGTAACATGCCAGAGGCGGATCAATGCCCATATTCCTCCCCTCAGCAGCAGAGAGAACCCCCTTGAGATGCTTGCTTTTGGCTACAATCTGGGAAGGTTATAGTATAGCAGTGGTGACAGGAGTTTAGTGAGTTAGCAATATGCAGTCAGACAAGACTAATCATATGCTGAAAAAGAGAGCAGAAGAAATGAGCAGAGAGAGGAATCTCTTTGTAGCAAAGCTCTGGACCAACCGGATGGAATCAGGTCCCACTAACTGTTATTACATAGTTCTACCCCAGGGAATCTATGCTGTTCTGTGACAGAGGCAGGTCAGACAGCACTTATGAGGTGCACCTGCAGTGGCAGTGTTACAGCGTGGGCACTGCGTGCTCTGAAAGCCGCAGCAGCGTTCCTGTCAGTCACACCAAAGCCAAGTACCATGCCGCTCACAAACTGTGCAGTACATCACTTGGATAATCGAGGAGAAGGGGGGCATTACAGGCTTTTTCAACAGTGGAGGGACCTAACTTTGGGTGACATGGATTTAATTATACCTGAGAAATGTGAAAGTTTCTATAACTGTACTGTCTGGTGTTTCTCAGAGAGTCAAAGGCATTTCTGCAGTTTTCAAGGAGGCTGCTAGTGGAATCGTTTACTACTTCATTTCCATCTGAAGCAACACAAATTCCCTGTATGACAGCGCACTAGAGTCATTGTCCTCACAATGCTCCAACCCTGTTTTGCCATGTGTACTCCTTAATATTCAGGAAACCAATATTTTCTAATGGGCTGATGAACGTACTAGTTGACAAATTCACCATTCAGTCTAGTTAACAGCTCATCAGAACTTTTGTTTTAGATCCGGCACAAAAAGTAAAAAATACATTCTTATTGTGGTTTTAGTACACTTAACAAATCCAAAAACCAAAACCAAACTCTGTGAAGAATCCAGCGAACAGACCAAGTTGACAATTTAGTTAATATTCTACCTTAAAACTGAACCATGTCTTTTGCAATAACTATATTAAATAGTGCACCTCCGTGGTAACATTCTCTGAAATGCTTCCAGTTCCATGCTCAGGGACAGTTAGACAGGCAGAACGGCAGGGTCTCAATGCATGGATGAGATGGTGTTGTTGGAAGGAGAGTTTTACATTTATTAGGAACTGAGGAACCTTTTGGGAAAGGAGGAGCCTATACAGGAAGGATGGGCTCCACCTAAACCAAAATGGAACCAGATTGCTGGCATGTAAAATTTAAAAAAGTCATAGAGAAGTTTTTAAACTAAGGACTGGGGAAACTGACAGGTGAGGAGGAACACATAGTTCAGACAGAGACATTCCATAGGGGAAGCTTTATTAGCAGGGATTCTCTGTCGGTGATACTCAGTTAGGTGTATCCATGGGCCGATATGAGAATTTTATGACAACAGGCACAGATGGCTGACACAATAAACTAAAAAAAGATCTTGATTGCAACATAAGTATTAGTGTTTCTATCTTTTAACAAAGTTTATAAATCAACAACATTGCCTGTGTTTGTGGCAATCTCTAAAGGGAAAGGTGAAATCAACAATCTCCGGCAAGCTTTGTGAAGAGTGGTTTGTAGAAGGTAAGGACAAAGTGTGTGCACTGCTGAAGATGTTCCTTTGTGAGGTGGTTGCAGTGTTGTTGTTTTTTATAACTTTTTTTTTTATGGTAGAAAACCCAGATTTGCAGTGGTACATTGATCCAAACATTGTTAAAAGATAGATTCTGGCTATTCTGAAACTGGTCAGCATACTGAGTCCGGAAATCAAAGTTCCACTTCTCTGAATTTTGCCTTCAAGACATCTGAGCTCTGGAGCCTTACAATTTTTAACTGAAAGGCACCTTCATCAGTTGAATCAAGAATGTTCTTTGCTGCAGAAGGGCAAGGTTCATCGGCAGAGACAACAAATGGATCACAAACAAGTAAAAGAAAATCCTTTGGAACTTTAAAATTCTCAAATCACATTTTAAAATTTTTGCTCATATTGTTTAGGAATTCTTACATCATTTTCATCATTTGCATCTATAGCGACAACATGCAATGTGGGAAAGTGCAACATCTTTCCTGTTAAGTCTGTCTGAAAGATTTCAAGATTCCTTTGAAAGGTACACACTTCTTCAAACAGATTCTTGAAACTGCTTTGCATGTAGGGTTGCCAATTTTGGGTGGATGAATTCCTGGAGATTTAATCATATGACATAATCTTTAATTAAAGATTAATCTTTAATTCTTGGAGACTCCTGGCCAATCCTGGAGGGTTGCCAACCTTACTTGCATGGCCTTGGAGCTGCAAGTTGAGGGAATTCAAGTGACCAGTAATATCACACAGAAAAGCTACCTGTGACATAGAGGGGACACAATTCATAAATTCCAGGAATTTGCAAAGCTTGTTGGTCTTGTGGTTTGAAAGAAATCTCATATTTCTCTTTGAAGCATCCCAAACCTCTCTAACGCGCACCCCCTACTTAACCAGCGAATGTCGTTGTGCTACAACAGGTCACTGTATTCAGCTGAAAAGTCTCGTAAAAGAGCTTTAAAACGAGGATGTTGCAAGCTAGAAGTTGAGTGTATGTAGTTCGCTAATCTCATCACAATACCCATTGTTGGTTTGTTTTTCAAGTTCCCAGACAACTTACCGCCGTGGACAGTCTGGTGAAGGATGCAGTAAAGTGTATTTAATGCAGGGTGTATTGCTACCAAACATGAAGCAAAGCCCTTCTCTTTCCCTATCATGGAGAGACCTCCGTCTATAACAAGCAAGTTTACTTTCTGCAGACATAGTGAAGCACCCATGGAGAAAAATTAGTGGGTGCTTAGCACCCAGCAGCAGCCAAACTTCCCTCATTCCCTCCCCCCTCCCCACTCCAGTGGTCCCTGCCGATCAACTCTTCCCCCTCCCTCCGAGCGCCTCCTGCGTGCCTCAGAACAGCTGTTCCATAGCGTGCAGGAGGCGCTGGCAGGGAGGGGGAGGAGTGGGAATGGGGCACTTGATGGGGGGGAAGGGGCAGGGCAGGGGTGGGGCCTTGGGGAAAGAGGTGGAGTGGGGCCAGGGTGGAGTTGGGGCGGAAAGAGGTGGGGCAGAGGTAGGAGCTTGGGGGAAGGGGTGGAGTGGGGCCGGGACCTGGGGCTGAACATAGGTTGAGCACCCCCAGGGAAAATTAGAAGCCCGCGCCTGTATCTGCAGATCTAAATAACCTTTTTTTCAAAAAAGACTTTTACCCTTTTAGAAATGATCTCTCCTGTGGTGTACGTTTCTAATGGTATTAAGCACAAAAATTCTTCTTTGAAAATTTCACCATCGTAAAATCGAGCATTGGCCTGCTAAACCCAGGGTTGTGAGTTCAATCCTCGAGGGGGCCATTTAGGGATGTGGGGCAAAAATTGGGGATTGGTCCTGCTTTGAGCAGGGGGTTGGACTAGATGATCTCCTGAGGTCCCTGCCAACCCTGATATTCTATGATATGCTAGTACCTAACAAACAGCAATAGCTGGTCAGTGTCACTTAAATCGCTTGATTTGTCCACTGCAAGACATGTATTTGGCGTTTTTTAAATCGGAAAGCAGTGCTGACAAAAAAATCTGTGTGTATTACCTCCAATCTTTGCACTGCTGTGGAATCAGACAGGGGAACCTGCGTTACATGGTTCACCATGTCATCTTTGTTTTTATCTCTGGCAAAAAGCTCCTCCAGCATTTCCAGCGTGCACTCCTTCACAAGCTCAGCATCCAGGAAAGGCTTTTTCTTTTTAGCTAGTACCAACATTATCCGAAGAGAAGCAGCTGTTGCTTTTTCCTGTGCAGCTGCTGATGTGAGAAGGACATTTGAAGTGTGATACGAAGACTTCAGATTTTCAATTTTGTCATGTCTTGCAATGCTGCCAGGAGGATAGGCCACGTTGAAGTTACTGTGCTTTGATTAAAGTGGAGCCACACGTTGACTACCTTACAGATGGATACAGTGGTCTGGCATATTAAACACAAAGTTTTGTGTTTAAATGAGGTGGCATAATAAAAAGAAAATCTGCTGTCCAGTTTGGGTTAAAAGCTCGGTTTTTCGCTGTCAACTTTGCGATGTTTACTCCCACTTGCATTTATTTTTTGGCTCCATTTCTATCACCAATGAAAAAATAGACAGCATCCTAGCTCAATCATAGCCGATGCTATTGCAAGAACTTCAGATCCAGTAAGCAGCGCTTAATTTGTGCCGGGGCTTGCCAGAGCTGCAGGCTGCCTAGCTCTGAAGGTCGCAGCACCACCTGCAGCAGCACAGAAGTAAGGGTGACAATACACCATACCAGGCCACCCGTACTTCAGTGCTGCTGCCTTCAGAGCTGGGCGCCAGTAGTAAGGGTAGTGCTTAATTTGTGCTGGGGTTTGCTGGGGCCGACCCCTGGCACCTATTTCATTACAAAGTAAGCACTGCCAGGAAGTTACTTATTAAGGAAGTCATAGGCAAATGATAAACAACGCATCACCTATTCATGAATTTAATTGTAAACTTTTTTTTAAGGTGCGCTGGTGGGCCACCCAGGAAGCCTTGGCAGACCACATTTGGCCTGCCGGCTGCCTATTGTGTGTCGCTGCTCTATATCATAGTAAAGGGGAGAGGATTGAAGTTGATAACGTACAGGTAGGACGTGAAGAGAAACACTCAAATGAATAAGAGTCCATTCAATAACATCACATAATGGTAGACAACTAAAAAGTGACAAATTTTGTAAATACTTGTGTACCATTGCTAAAAAAATGGGTGAATTTGAGTATCTGTTATTAAATGAGGCTATTGATATAATAGGCATCACAGAAACTTGGTGGAATGATGATAATCAATAGGAAACCGTAATACCAGGGTACAAAATATATAGGGATGACAGAGTAGGTCATGCGGGTGGAGGACTGGCACTACATGTGAAAGAAAGCAAAGGGTCAAATATAGTAAAAATATTAAATGAATCAAATTAATCCACAGAATCGCTGTAGATAGAAATTCCATTCCTGAATAATAAGAATATAGCAATAGAAATATACTACTGACCACCTATCAGGATGGTGATGGTGACTGTGAAATAATCCCAAGAGATTAGAGAGACTATAATAATAGAAAACTCAATAATAATGGGGGAGTTCAACTATCCCCATATTGACTAGATACATCTCACCACAGGATGAGATGCTGAGATAAAGTTTCTATACACCATTAATGACTGCTTCTTGGAACAGCTAGTCCTGGAACCCACAAGAGAAGAAGCAATTCTTGATTCAGTCCTAAGTGGAGCACAGGATCTGATCCAAGATCTGAATATAGCTGAACTGCTTGGTAATAGCGACCATAATGTAATAAAATGTAACTTCCTTGTGGGAGGGAAAATACCAAAGAAGCCCACCACAGTAGCATTTAACTTCTGAAAGGGGAACTACATAAAAATGAGGAAGCTAATTAAATGGAAATTAAAAGGTACAGTGACAAGTGTGAAATGCCTGCATGGAAACTTTTTAAAGCTTCAGGGAAACTTTTTAAAAACACCATAATAGAGGCTCAGTAATAGTGGTATGTAACCTATTATTTAGATCAGCTTTTGTACCAGATGACTGGAGCATAGCTAAAATGACACCAATTTTTTAAAAACAGCTCCAGAGGGGATCCTGGCAATTACAGGCCAGTAAGGCTAACTTCAGTACCAGGCAAATTAGTTGAAAGAACAGAATTATCAGACACATAGGTGAACATGATTTGTTGGGGAAGAGTCAACATGGCTTTTTGAGGGGAAATCATGCCTTGTCAATGGATGAGAATTCTTTGAAGGGGTCAACAACCATGGACAAGGGTGATCTAGTGGCATGGGCGGCAGCTGGAGCCCCCAGTTCCGCCCTCTGCAGATGGAGCCCCGAGACCCCCTGTCCCCCTGTGGCTGGAGCCAAAAGCCTCCTCCCTGTCCCAAGCACCCACCCCATCTCGGCTGGAGGAGCCCCAGGAGCCCCCTCCCCAGACACCAAGCTGCCCTGGGGAAAAGCATGTCACTCTCGCAAAGCTTTTTATATGCCCCATGCAGTTCCGGGGCAGCTGAGGAGGTGGTATTTGCTACTCTCTGGAGTCCAGGAAGATTACTGATGAACCCAGGAAGCTGAATAGCACATACCACCTCCTCAGCTGCCCCAGAACCTGCATGGGGCACAATAAAGCGAAAACTTCACTCCCAAACTCAGCAACCAGGGGTCTGGTGTCCGCGACAGTGTCAGGGGATGTCTGGGGCTATAGTGAACTTGGACTTTCAGAAAGCCTTTGACAAGCCCCCTCACCAAAGGTTCTTAAGCAAAGTAAGCAGTCATGGGATAAAAGGAAAGGTACTTTTGTGGATCAGTAACTGGTTAAAAGACAGAAAACAAAGGGTAGGACTAAATGGCCAGTTTTCAGAATGGAGTGAAGTAAATAGCAGTGTTCCTAGGCATCCGTACTGGGACCAGTGCTGTTCAACATATTCATAAATGGCCTATAAAAAGGGGTAAACAGTGAGGTGACAAAATTTGCAGGTAATACAAAATTTCTCATGACAGTTAAGTCCAAAGCAGACTGTGAAAAGTTATAAAGGGCTCTCACAAAACTGGGTGCCTGGGCAAGAAAATGGCAGAGGAAATTCAGTGTTGATAAATGTACATTGGAAAACATAATCCTAACTGTAGATACAAAATGATGGTGTCTAAATTAGCTGTCCCTGCTGTATGCAAGAAAAAGAACTTGGAGTCATTTGTGGATAGTTCTCTGAAAACACCCGCTCAATGTGCAGCGACAGTCAAAAAAAGCTAACAATTGTAGAAACCATTAGGGAAGGGATAGATAATAAGACAGAAAATATCATAATGCCGCTCTGAATCCATGGTATGCCCACACCTTGAACACTGCATGCAGTTCTGGTGGCCTTATCTCAAAAAAAAAATGTATTATAATTGGAAAAGATACAGAGAAGGGCAACAAAACCGATTAAGGGTGTGGAACAGCTTCCGTATGAGGAGATATGAAAAAGACTGGGACTTTTCAACTTGGAAAAGAGACGACTAAGGGGGGATATGATAGAGGTCCATAAAATCATGACCGGTGTGGAGAAAGTAAACAAGAAAGTGTTATTTACCTCTTCGCATAACACACGAACTAGGGGGTCACCCAATAAAATTAATAGGCAGCAGGTTTAAAACAAACATAAGGAAGTATTTCTTCACACAACTCACAGTCCCAAGCTGTGGAACTCATTGCCAGGGGATGTTGTGAAGGCTATAACGGGGTTCAAAAAAGAATTAGAGCGTACCAGGCCTCTCACTGCCAAAGGGTGGGATTGGACGATGGGATGGATCACTTGATGATTGCCATGTTCTGTTCCTTCCCTCCGAAGCATCTGGCAATGGCCACTGTTGGAGGACAGGATACTGGGCTAGATGGATCACTGGTCTGACCCAGTATGGCCACTCTTATGTTTGGTGCTGCCAGTGGCCTTGTTAGGACTTTCTATAAGAGTCAGCATACAGAATGGTGATGGATTTAAAGGGAGGAGCATTGATCAATTTTAAATTCAAAGCACGAGAGATGATGCATTGAAGAATTTTTGCTATTTTTTTAATCCAGATTTTATACCTCTCAATTGCTTTCTATGGGCCAAATGCTGTACCTCCCTCAAACAGATATGGCAGGCACTAAGCATAGCAGAACTGCTGCAGTCTCTTTGAACGTAGAGAAAAGCTGTGGAGAAATATGTGGCCTCTGCATGCTGTGGAACAAAATGACTTTCGAGAGATCTCTCTCTACAGTGGTGGGGAAGGAAGTAGCTGGACAGATAACAGGATAAGCTGGAGGACTGGCTAGTCAACTGGCCAACGGGGACTGCACAAGTCTAAACCATTCTAAACTGTGCATGAGGTTTGTAGGGGCTCCAGCCCATGGGCTGCAGCAGCAACAGAGCGGCTGAGCATCTGATACCAGGGCAGCAATTGGCCGCTCTATGGATAAGTGCTAAATACAGTGGTGGAACACTTCCTGCTTGGGTTGTCCCTGGAGAGCAATCACTATTATGTGATATCTCTGATTGTGTGGGGAGGAAGGGGATCTGCCATGGCCATGACCCTGTATTTATTGAACTGGCTCAACATTTATTCCTTAAGCAGTTGTTTGTTTGTTTTTAACATACACTAAATAATAATCAGATTAATTTAGAAACATTGAAAAGGTGGTAAATAGGCATGTGTTGAGTGTAGAAACACCACAAGGAGCTACAAAAGCTAACTATTCCTTTGATCAAACCTTTCACTTTCTGCATTTCTTTGAATGATTCCACTCAGAAAATGAAACCTAATCTTCCTCTGGTTTATACATGCTGAGTGCTTGCCAATAATGTTGCTAACAAAGGTTAAATTACTTTTTTCATTGTCAGATCCAGAATACCAAAATTTTACGAAATGATTTTAAGACACCAATTACCATTATCTTTTTTTTTCTTCAGCACATATTGCAAGTGTTAACACTTACCTTTGTAATTTACTACACTAAACAGTGTCTTTCCCCTTCCTATGCCTGCTTAATTTGTGTAATATAACTGTACATTACTATAGATTGTGGCCCAGAGTGTATCATATTGCTTGGATGTTGTTTGTTGTACTTCCAGCAAAAGCACATGATGATCTACCACTTGAGTGAAACTACATAATCTGAAGTCAGTTCATATTGTTAATGTTTGTTCTATATAATGTTAGACCTACATGGAAAAGGAAGATCTAATGTCTGAAAAACTGTATGTTTTAGGATGTAACCTTCTGCCCTCTTGTTTAAAAGACTTCTACTGCTGTGAAATGCATTCTTGACTTCTGGCACCCAAACATGTGGATTAGCTATTGCTATTGACTTTTCCCCTACCACACATTACTAGACATCTGTTTTACAAAAAGTTTTTGCTGTTTCAAATTTGAAAATTTTTACTTTCTCCCATATTTGCAAAAATGTGAGTTATATTAACTAAAATTAATATATCACCTAAAACTTAAATTCATGATTTTTAGCCTTTTAAAAATGTTTTTCAACTAAAATTAAGTACAATTTTCAACCATAAATAGAAAAATGTTGATACTGACAAATTCCATTTTTCTTGTTTATGATCCTGATTTGTTTAAGCTGCAGAAAGAACTGACTCATCTAGTTATACTTAAAGTAATTAAGATTGCCACAGCCCTTTACAGTCTGTGATTTTACAGCTGTATATGTCAACTCCTTAATATTGTGTAATTCTAATTTTCCATGTCCATCTTCAGAGTAACTAGCACATTGTGACTATACAGGTATGATGATTTCTCAGTAACTTATTTAGCCAGTGGCTGTGATAACTATTCCAAGCTAGTTGAGCCGTCAAAACATTTTGTGCAGCACTCAATCCCTTCTTGTCACCTGTTAACACAGCTGTGAGGGCATTTAGTTAGATAGAATCTATATACCACTGTAAATCTAACCAAAGAGGACTATAGCCTGTGTTTGCGTCACAAGATCACAGAAATTCAGCTTTATTTATTTTTCTTTCTTCAGCTGAAGCACCAAACTGAAGGAAACTTTTACCTGCCTACATCCCATTAGCACAATTGTTGATAGATGGCCTAGGTAAATCTCCCTTAGATAAACTGCACACCAGGATAAATGTCACCTAGTATTCACCACAATGAATTTTCCTGTACCAATTTTGATAGGATTCGGGCCATACTATGATGTCCCTGAACCAAAAAGATTTTGAAACTCATTAAACAACAGAAACTGCTGGAAAAAAATTGTAGATGGAACTGCATGCTTGAAAGAATAAATAATACATTGATGTTCCATATTATATAGTGTCTTACTATTAACAATAATTAATCAGCAATTAGAAGAGTCCCATGTTGCTACATTAACTAAACAAGCTACGGGGCTAATTTATATAATTTGAATTCAAACTTTGTATGTGTCAGTTTGCAGTTTAATTATCAGAGCTTCTTGCTGGTGCAAAAATTGCACTCAAAACAGAAATCTGCAACATACCACTAACCACCTCTAAGAAGGAAAAAAGGAAGCTGAGACACTTAATTTAGCTTCATATAAAAGATACATACCATATCTGGTAACTAGAAAAATTGCATGAACCATAATTGCTTTTGAAAAATAACCATGTACATAGATAGGATGTTGTTTGCTTTAATGAAATTTTATTTTATGCTTTTATATCTTCTGATAACCATTCATTGCAAAAGAGAGCTGGTCTCAATTTTAAGAGGTATGTGTCTTCTTATTTTGTTGCAAAGGGGATTATACAAATATCCATGCATCGAACTATGAAACTGTTTCTTAGTAGAGAAATTCTGACACAACAGAAATGCAGGCGACTCTGGTGTGTAATGTGGCAGCTATTTTGTGACAGCAAAACAACACAGCAACATAGGAGAAAAAGTGAAGAATATCTTATTATACTGAAACTGCAGTGTAATTTTAATTTGGCAGATTGTAAATACACAAATTACAGTGGAATGTTATTAGGATATCATGGTTAGCATTTCTGCTCCCGAAAAAAAAAATTGCTGTGTGATCTTTAATGATTCCAAGTGGTCAGTATTTTAGCACTTTAGGACTGTCGTTCAGATGAGATGTATGATAGAACTAAGGGTATCTTCACGTTCCAAACATCAGTCACAATTTCTGATATGCACTTTATAATTCCACAAGATGCAGAAATGACATGGGTTAATTTCAGACCAATGGCAAATTCTAACAATGAGCTATGGGCATGAGAAATAGTTTGTGGCTATAGTAACATGTTATATGCCGTAAGCCTCATGAGATCATGATGGGAATTAAATTAACTCGGGTCAGCACTGCACTTTGGTTTGCACTGCGGATTCCGTTATAAGACCAAGTGCACAGAATATAAAAATTACTTGCATTCCGTGTTTAATCCTCTTTTACTGTAGTTATTTAATTTTGCTTACAAATATACAATGTGATACAATAAATATTAAACATATGTACTAAAACACATGAATTCAACCCTCCATTTATTTTATCAATTGCTTAAGCTCATTTGATCATAAGGGACAGGGAGACCAAACAGCTATAAAAGAGCTCCATTTTCTATCAACTGCACAAATCCTCCTTTGATCTGTTAATCCCAAGTTTATAAGGTTAGGAGATAAGCAAGCGTAACTAAATTCCTTTTTCTTTTTGTCCACCTAATAGTCTATGAAGCAAAGCAAACATAATAAGCTTCTTTGCTGCTTTTCAGCCTCTTCTTGCTGAATAATTCAAAAAGTGCATTACAGGTTTTATGAGCACAACTGTACACACAAGCAGTGTTCCATGATTATTTTTTTTTGCATGCCTTAAATTTGCATACATTATATTTTTATTTTGCATTTCTGACATAGAAGCTGACTGCCTACTCCTTTTTGGCTTTTTATTAGGTCTTTGATGCTTACTTGAGGAGAAGGCCTCTTTTGTCTCTGATAGCCTTAAGGCAGATCTAGGTTACCAAAAAAGCCAGAGGTTTCAGACTTGTTAAATGTCACTGTAATGGCTGTCTTTACGTATTGAAATACCAGCCTTCTTCTTTATAGGAAAATGAATCACATTACCACCAAGGGAAGCAAAGCCATTGTTGAAGGAGACTGCTAGTCTGCTACTTAAGAAGGGGATTTAATTTTCCCCTCCAGGCTTTCTGGCCAGCCCACTACTGTTGTCCTTGTAGAGCTCTGATATCATGCTATGTGAAAGATAGCAAACAAGAAAGAGCAATTAGCCATTAGTCATACCCATTTTGCCTTGGATGGACAGACCTTTTAAAATACTGTATAAATTCAGCACATGGACAGGAATCATGGCCTGTGTAGGGAAAGCATGAATATGCAGAACTCAATTCTCATATTTTAGATAAACTTCTCTCTTTGGGTCATAATAAATATTGCTTGGCTGCTATCAGATGACTACTTTTGTTCTTTTTATCAAATACTTCTATTAAACCTCAGTGAATGGACAATGTAATCAAGAATGCATACTTCCTACCAGTGCCACAGCTTTAATTTCTGGTATCCCATATATTAAACTTAAACACACAGTTTATAAACAGAGAAGGGCCCAAAACAAAAACTCAGAACACAGCACCTTAAAATTTGGAAACATTTGGATCCAGACCTAGATCTAAACTCTGGCCTTACTATGATTCAACCAATAATCAGATTTAAACACACCTGAAATTCAAGTCTTTGCACTCAACCCTTATGTCTTTATTAGACTGGACTTAAAAATTCAAACACTGTTGGACATAATGGGATTTGGAATTTGGATCTAGCTCTGAGGGTTGTGTCTTATGCTCATCTCTACTTACATATAAGTTAATTTGTATCTGTATTTCATATTCAAAACATATCTCAGGCAAAAAGCTTCATTAGACCCAAATTAGGTTTGCCGGTGCACCTCTGATTTTAAGTGTATAACCTGTCTAGAACATTAGAGTTATAAAAGAACAAAGAAGAAAGTCAGGAAAACAAGAATTAAGGACAGAATTGGCATGGGAAGGGATACATAAGGAACACCTCTATAGGTCAGTTTATCCCTGGGACTAGCCTCCATGAATCTGTATGGAGCTGTCACGGAGCAGCAAGCCCAGAATCCAGTTATTCTTGAATCAGACTCCAAGGGAATGTCTGTTACTTGTTACTACAGCTGGTCAGAAAACTTTGAAATGTAGGTGAAAATGGATTTTCCCACCAGTCTTTTGACCACACTGCTTATGATTTAGATGATCAGGTATGCTGGGCAGTGACCATATCTACTGGTGTTTGAACAACACCTAGAACAACAAATTCTTTTGTCTCAGGAACTGGTGTCTTTCAGGTACCAGATGGTTCCATTGCAACTGATATTTTTCCTTCTGAGCTGCCGGAATTAGCTTTCTCTGGGATTAGCATTAGGATGTCCCTTCTTTTAATCTATGAGAAACCTTTACAGGAAGCACAGACTATCAGTACTTATACATCCTAGATTTTATTCATCACCCTGCTTGGTTCAGCTTTCCAAGCAATCATCTGTCCACATTTAGCTTTTGTGGATTAACAAAGACTCCATGGCCTATGTTCTATGTCCTTTAGGATATATCTACACTATAACGTTAAGTCTACCTAAGTTACGTCGATGTACAGCCACTGCTGTAATTAAACCGTTGTTGCGTGTCCACACTATGCTTCTTTCAGAGTAACAGCCGTGTTAGTCTGTATTCGCAAAAAGAACAGGAGTACTTGTGGCACCTTAGAGACTAACCAATTTATTTGAGCATAAGCTTTCGTGAGCTACAGCTCACTTCATCGGATGCTTCTTGTGTCGGTGGAGCGCATTCACAGTAGCAGCTCTTGCATTGACACAGAGAGCAGTGCACTGTGGGTAGCTATCCCACTGTGCAACTGGCCTCAGGGTGTTTTGGGAAGGCTTTGCCCCTGGGCCCTCAATATTGCTGGAGCCACAAGACCATATAACTTGCCTCTGCTGCTTGCTGGTGGGGCGTACAGGCATACTTTCACCTCTGGGTGGAGGTAAACAAAAAAAACCCATGGCTCTTGTGAACAGTTATGAGAAAGGAAAGATATGTCAAATTTTGGCACTGCCAGTTTTGACAGTGTCCCTTTAATTAATTAACACATGTCCTGTGTTTGCACTTTGAAGAATAATAATAGTTGAGGTACCATTCAGTTGGTCAATACCTGTAATATAATAGAAAACAAAACACTTTCATCTGTGAACACCAGCTTCAAATCTAGTCTGGATCGAAGTAACAGAAAATCTGTAGCCTGTAAAATGTCCCAAGTAAGAACAGTAAGACATGTCTCTTCCTAATTTTTACTTATCATGCAGACCAATTCTTGGCATGCTTTTGCTTAATGGAAAATACACACGCCATAGTTAGCACTCACAAGATGCTCTAATGCTGCCAGATCACTGTGTTTAGACCTAACAACAGCTCTGAAGCTTTTTAAAAAGCATTTTCAAATGCTCTGTACAGTAGTATAGGAAATAAAGTTTCACTAATTCTTGTTAAGACTAAAATTCATTCCTTGAGGAAACAGGGCTTTGTGTGAGGTAAAGATGGAAGTTGATGGTGTGGAATTTTTCGTTCAACCACCGGAAGGAACTGGGATAGCTCTGAAATCCTTCCACAGCAGCTATTTCAGCCTCTGAGCTGCAATAGGGGCTGCAAACCTTGTATACCTTCTCTGGCTGTCTGTCAAATTGGCTATTAAACAGGAAGCTGATATCAGCTTTAAATGTAGTGGTGCTTCCCACCCCTATAATTTACTTATATGGGCCTATCATTTCATTAATAAATGTATCCTCCAATATAACCATGTGAGCTAATGTGTTGCCATTTTACTTACGAGGAATTAAGGCACAGAAGGACTTTTAGTGTCAAGGTCACACAGGGAGTCTGTGACAGAACCAAGACAAGAACCTAAACCTCCTGAGTAGACCTGGGTGAAATTTCCGTACTGAAACTTTTTTTGGTGAAGAATGCAGATTTGAGAACACTGAAAGATTTTGCAAATTCGTGGGGGGAAAAAAATCCTAAAAATTCTGAAAAAAATTGAAATATTTTGTTTTGACATTTTTGAAATGAAACATTTCAAACTTTCCTTTAATTTTATTTTTTAAAAATTGTTTAAAAAGGCTCCAAATCAAAACCTTTTGCTTTAGGTCAAACAAAACGTTTCATTCAACCCAAATCAAATTGTTTTTCAGCTTTTCAATTTGCCAAAAATTGTTTTCACCCAGAACTGGTTTTTTCCCAGAATTGACAGGCACCCAAAAAACCCATTATTCACCCAACTCTACTCCTTTATCCAGAGCCTTACCAGAAGAACAGCTTTCTCCTCTTCCTTTATGGAAGGGCTTGTCACTGTATTTGAATAATTGCAGAGCGTACAGTGTTACAATATTGCCTTATATGGAGTAGTCATGGAGCTCCACCTTGCATGGAAGGAAGAGAATGCCCATGTCTCTTTGCTCCGCAGTCTCACAACCTTTATGTGATGAAACCATCAGAGTTTCACTGTGTTGGAGGCCTTCTATGACAGGTGTCTGTTATCCTAACCGTTCTTACCGCAATATTCCTGTATCTTAAATGTAACGAGGGAAGTGATCTCAACAAAGATGAAGCAGGGTGGGGGGGATTGCAAAATCTTCTATGCAGTTCAGTTGTCATTTTAAAGTAAAAAGTTACTGTACCTTGCTAGCAAAGCACTTTCACCCCACTTCTCCACTAAGACCAACCATCTAGATAGGATAATGACAGTGCTAAAAAGATGAGTTGCCCTTTAGTAAAATGCAAAGATGTCTTCCAACAGGAACGTAGTGCCTTTGTGTCCCCTGTCTCCTCCTTTTTTTTAGTTGCAGTATGCAAATCTTTTTTTTCTTTTCTTGCACAGCTTGATATGTGATTGGTTCTCTCTTTCAACACAAATGACTGTGGATAGATTTTTCTATTTATATGCGTTGTCTGTGCCTTGGTTCTCAGACACAGAGAGAAACAATATAGTTCTGCCTGTAGGAGGTTGAATTTGTAAATATATATTAGTTTGGAATTGGAAAGAGAGGGAATAAAATATTCAAAAAGCAGCCTGCTCTTGTGGGATATTATTCTGCACAGCCAGGGAGCAGATTAATGACACTGCACAAGGAAAAATAAGATATGCACCATAAAATATGGATTGGAGTGGTAACATGGAAACATGTGATACTGAAATCCCAAACCTTGCAGTATGTGAAATGCATATGCCTTTTAACAAAGTTTATCAGCTTTAAACATAATGTAAGCAGCACCTATCAGTAGCCATAATGAGGGAAGGAAAAAGAAAGAAAGAGTTACACGTGGTGAGCTGAGCTAATCAGCACCTATTTACCTCAAGTTTCAGAGTAACAGCCGTGTTAGTCTGTATCCGCAAAAAGAAAAGGAGTACTTGTGGCACCTTAGAGACTAACCAATTTATTTGAGCCTGAGCTTTCGTGAGCTACAGCTCAAATAAATTGGTTAGTCTCTAAGGTGCCACAAGTACTCCTTTTCTATTTACCTCAACACACTCAAAACCGCCTTCACCAAACAAGGACACCCCTCCAAAGAAGTTGATCGTATCATGGAATGGGCTATCCAAATACCCTGAGAGAACCTGCTTCAATACAGAAGTAAAACCCCATCTGACTTTACACCCCTAGATGTCACATTCCACCTCACACTGGAACAACTACAACCATACTCCCTGGGGAGCCCATCTTGAAAGAGAAATCTTTCCTGAGCTGCCCCACTCCCCCCTTTCTGGCCTTCAAACAATGCCCCCTCTCCAAGCTTATCATCAGAAGCAGACTCCTCACAGACCAGGACACATCAACTCAAAGCGGCACCAGACAGATGCAAAACCTGGAGACCTCTTTCCACTGTTAAAATGATCAACGCCCCCCACAACACACCTTACACGTGCCTATAACAAATGCCTCAATAACAACTATGTAGGTGAAACCAAACAATCACTGTGCTCTGGAATGAAGTCACAAAGGAAAATGATAAAAGACACAAGCACCATATTACCTGTGGGCGAACACTTTTTCACAAGGCAATCACTCTATATCTGATCGATCAGTTCCCATCCTCAGAGGAAACCTGAACAACAATTTCAAAAGACGAGCCTAGGACCTTAAATTCATCTTTGCTACAAATTATGGATAAATAAAGACACTAGATTTTTGGTTTATTAGAACAATTTGTAACCTGCCTACGTGCCCCCTCCCCCTTTTTAGTCCTATGGCTACAGAGGTGTTAATGGGCCACTTGAATGGTCCCTTAGCACATATTCTATCAGTTCAATCTTGTATTTAGCTGTGACACTCTTAGTACCTTTCCCACACTCGTTTAGCTCAAAAGCTTGTCTCTCATCAACAGAAGTTGGTCCAATAAAAGATATTACCTCACCCACCTTGTCTGTCTAATATCCTGAGACCGACACGGCTACCACAGCATTACATAGCATACTAGGAATGACAGTCATTCCCTCTTGTAGGTGACTGCTGCTCTGTTAGAGGTACCATCCTTTCAATAAGATTTTACACTTTAGGTTTTTGGTCTGTCCAGGCTGAAGTTAAGAGACCCTATGATTCTTTCTGAAAAGTGAACTGCTGGACATTTTCTCTACCAGTGAAATGGGCGCTACAGCTGAAGGCTGTGTGTGAGAGCTGGTGTGATTATTTGGTCTACAAAACTTACTCCTATTGTAATCTGAAATGTAAGAAGTGAGTGAAAGTTCATAAAATATTACAATAACGTATAATTTTTGCCCGCTTGAAAAACAGGTTACGTTGTTTTCAATAAATGAATATTATAAACAGGAGCAAGAAAACCAGACAAAGAAGCTGCATTAGTCGGAAAAAAAAAGGACCTACAGATGTGATTTAAGGACTGTGGAAATCATGCTTGCTAAAGACAGAAGATGGGGAACCAGAAGTTAATGGACCAAAATTGTTGTAACAGATATTAGGTCTAATTAGTGGACAAAATAATGAGGGGGATAAACTATGCCACCCACTTTCCCCCTTTTTGGGTTTCCTAAAAAGAGATTTTTGAAAAAAAATTTCATCTTTCTCATCTCCTGTCCCACCTTGCATCCCAGCTCATCTTGTCTCATCTTCCCTGACCCCAAGATATTAGGAGCAGACCAGACTGAAATAATTTCTTCCAGGGGGAAAGCTGGCTGGCCTTGCTCTTGTTTAAGGAACTTTACTTTCACCTGTGAGTGCTGAAAATCAAATCATCATGGCATCCAGTCCTCTGCCCATCAGTTGTGATATCTAATTGCCCGCACTGCAGAGACGTGTAAAGACCTGCTTTGCTTCCCTTCCCTTTATCTTACGTTTTGCACTGCTATTTTCCCCCCTCCTATCCTGTCTCTCTCTCTCTCTCGGATTTTCATTTAATCCTGAAATCAACTAAGCTGCACTCACCCAAGCCTGCACAGGCTGAGGAGAAAGAACCCCAAGAGATGTCATCCCTGGCTGGAAAGTGAAAAAGGGCCTAAGCAACATGTACCATGGTCAACCAGACACCTAAAGCATCCATTTGTGACTGACCAGCCATCCCTCATTCCAGAGGCATCAACAAAAGCTGTATTTCCCCACCTTTTCTGTCCTCTCTCTCCTCCACCTTGTGTCTGGCTTTTAGAAACAGAAGTGAATACCCCTTACACATCAGGACTGAAAGTAAAATTAACCCTTTCCTTTTCCTCAAAGAAAGATTATGCTGATAATAAGAAACTCTGATATTTTGCTTCCAGAAGGAGAGAGACTTTAAAGGTTTTGATTAAGTTTATTTTGCATAATCCCTCAATTTCAGTTGCAAGATAAATACTTGTTTTAATTTCTTGTCCATTCTTGTGTTTATTGATCAAACTTTCGACTTTAGAAAGAGTGCTTTTGGGTGTTTGCCAAGAAACTGAGTAAACCAAGGTCTCCATAGGAAGAAAAAAACAAAAACAAAAACCCAGACCTCTGTGTGTCACTGTTATGTTGGACAGTGAAAGAGTTTACCACCTTTAACTCTTTTGACCCTTGAAATTAATATGACAGAGCACATCATTTAATGGTTGCTCTATTTGTCCCGATTTCCTTCCCCGTTTTGTAGATAGGGAAACTGAGTCATAATGCTTAAATTACTTTACTAAAGGCAGAGTGGAAGGAAATGTCTGAGGTGGAACTAGAATTCTAGCATTTCCTGGATCCTACTTATGTGCTCAGAGTATTTGACCACGCTTTCTCAAGAAGCGTGGACTCCTTTTTTTTTTATTAGCAGCCTCTACTTCAGCCTTCTAATTGTCCTCTACATCAGAGGAGAGTGACATATTTAGGATTTGGGTGTGAGTTTTTCTGTACTGGTTTTTGTGTGCTGCCTGGCTACTCTCTTTTCTGACTGCTGCTCTTTACCCAAGATTTGTTCAGAACATTTCCTGCTCTGGTTACTGTTTCCAGGTGCATACTTGTGGAATTTTATGGGAAGAATATGAATGCTGAACATCTGAAAAAAAAGTTTCCTTTTATTTTTATACACAAATTTTTCAGTTTGGGTCAGTTTCGGCACATAGCCTTCCCAGATGTGCCATCTGAAAACAGTGTAACAAGAGATGAAATTTATTAGTGTTTGTATCTCTATCTATTATAGGTGGGGAGGGTAGCACAGCCCCTTATTAAGGTTGCCCAACAATTCATATTATAAGACTCTGTTTTCCTTTTATTAAAGTTTGGCAAACTTTAACTGTTTTGGCAAAAAAATTTTCCTGGGGGGTTTCTGCCTGAGCCTGTTTTTTTAACTTCAGCCCAAATGGTTCATCTGTTTCTGAGAACAAGGCTAGGAAAAAATACATTGTTTTGCCCATGTTAAAAAATTCTGGCAATATTTTCATGGAAAAGTTCCAACACCCCTATGGTTTGGAGCAGGGACTTGAAATTTGGCAGGAATGTGGCCTTTGTGTGTCAGGGGTGTGCCTTTCACCATTCGCAGGAAAATCTGCTGAAATTTTGGCCAAGTTGTAAGCCTCTGAAAAATTGCAGTTCACACATGCTTGATAGAGAGTTCTTCAATATTAGCTTCTAAATTCCCTGAAGATTCCATCCTTCCTGGGTATGGACTTTCCACACCATTTCAGCTCTGGGCTGCTGCAAGCCAGGTCCCTGGGTGAGTCCAGCTGTAACGCCGACAGACCCCGGTTGTCGTTGTCCGGGATCAAACCTGGGACCTCTGGAGCTCCGTGCATGACCCACTACTGCATGAGCTAAAAGATATGTCTTTTAGCCAAGGCTAGGGCAGGTTCATCAATCTCTAGCTTGTCTGTCCGCCACTAGAGGGGAACAGAGTGCCACACCATGCAGGCATGGGTTACACAGACATTAGAACAGACAGCAGGGAGTCTCTCTCTCCTGTGCTTTTAATGACCTGCGTGCTGGGCCTAAGCAGCTTGGAGAAGGAAGCTGCATGATTTGAATGCGGTGGTGTAAGTGCTGGACTTGCAGGGCTGGGTGGAGTAGACAAGAACAAGGAGCGGCGGAGGGGGAACGGAAGGGAAGGGCTGAAAGAATGGTATATGATGTAATTAAATGCATAAACACAAGGAGGCCAAATTAAGGTTGCACAGGCAAACTTCATTCATGCATTTCCTAACTTATGGGTCTTTGCAACCTTACTGTATTTTAATGTCATTTTGTGCGTGTCACAGTAATAATCGAGCAGTACGGACAATTTGGAATTGGAGAATGGGTTCTTATACCTATTTCATTCTCGTAAGTGAACATCTTTCTTTAAACCTTGTAATTATGTAGCATTTTGTCTTTCTTAAACTCTAATACATGAAGTGTATAGACTCTTTTTTACTCAACATATATCCTATCCATAATTTAAAAATTACCCTATATTCGTCTGGGGAACCTTTGGTTTTTAATGACAAATGATTTTGGCATCATGTAACAAAAAAACATATTTCCAAATGTCATCAAATCATAATGGATTTCCAAGTATAAACTAAGCCATTATTTGAACTTACTGCTTGTGTTCTCATGGTGATTGCTTTTCCTTTCCACCTTCTGAGTATATTCCCTCTGTGTTGATGCATCAAAAAACTCTTTTTTCCTGTTGTGATTGTTTATATATTTGAAGATATTTAAAGAGGAAAAGAGAACTATGTTACATATAATTAACTAAGCGCCTATTATGTCCAGTGTGTTTGAACTTTATACTGTATCTGCTTTTGGATAGACATAACCTCTTTCCTTGTTCTAAACACTAATGAAAAGATCAAAATGGCATTGAACTTAGTAGTTCATAATAAGTAATAAATACACAGTTTAAAACTTGGATTGTCTAGTGAGTGCTTCTGATCGTTTACAATCTGTATGCTTTCTTCGAACTGTGCTATGACTATTCCACAGTCCTTTATTTAAGATGTTTCTCCAACTAGCAGTTAAACCAGATGCCGTGTTGACTCTTTTAGAGTAAAAATGTGAAACAAAATGTGATGCAGCATAGGGCTGGGGTTTTCCAAAAGTGCCTATGGGAGTCAGCATGCAAATTTCACCTCACTCCCTAGCATAGGCGCCGAGTTCCCCTCTGCCCGGTGGGTGCTCGACCTGCCCCCTGCCTCTGGCCCCACCCTGGCCCACCTCTTCCCGCCCCTGCATTCCACCCCCATTCCACCCCTTCCCCAAAGTCCCTGCCCACCCTGCCTTTTCCCACCCCAGCCCCGCCCCCTTCCTGCCCCCATTCCATCCCCTTCCCCCAAGTCCCCGCCCCTGCCCTGCCTCTTCTCCACCTCCTCCCCTGAGCGCACCATGTCCCCGCTCCTCCCTCTCCCTCCTGGAAAGTCCTAAGCGCTGTCAAATAGCTGTTAGGCTGGGGAGGGGGGCAGGGCACGGGCACGGGCACGGGAAGCGCTGGGAAGGAGGGGGAGGAGTGGGGATGTGGCGCTTGGGGGTGGGGGGAGAAGGAGGTGAGGAGGGGGGAGCTTGGCTGCTGGTGGGTACGGAGCACCCGCTAATTTTTCCACGTGGGTGCTCCAGCCCCGGAGCACCCATGGAGTCAGTGCCTATGCTCCCTAGGCTACTTTGAACATTCAAGCCTAGATGCAAAGCCCAAAAGGAGCACGAAACCAATATTATGCCATCACAGAATGTTTTAACTATTATTTGCGTTCCTGTAGCACTTAGAATCCCTAGTCCTGGACCAGGACTCCATTGTGCTAGGAACTGTACAAACAGAACAAAGGGAGGCCCCTGCCCTAAGGAGTTTATAGTCTAAGAGTATTTCAGCACTACAATTGCTACAGTAGCAGAGCGGTGGCATTTTAGCTAATTATCTATAGTGCTGTGGGGTAGACACTTGTGACGGAAGGGGTTTTTCTGTCACTGTAGTAAATCCACCCCCCTGAGAGGCAGTAGCTAGAATGACAGAATAATTCATTTGTCATCCTTGTGGTTTCTATACTGGGGCTTATGTTGTTTTAACTAAATCTCTGAAAGGTGTGATTTTTTTTTCATACCCCCTGAGTGATCTAGCTAGGCCAACCTAAATTTTAGGTGTAGACTAGATTTAAGTAAATATAGACCAAATTATAACACAAGAAACAATATTGTCCAGAGTTACTAGTTAACTCATTGTTTTGGGTGAGCTACCTTAAAAGGATCTGATTTTCAGAATGCGCTGCCAACCTCTGAAAACCATGAAAATTGGACCTCCAAAATGGAGGCACCCAAAGTCACTAATCACTTTTGAAAATGTAGGACACAAACAATATGTTCCTATTCACAAGAATTTAAGGGAGAAGAAACTTTCTGAATCAATTGTAGTTAAATATTTTAAGTAGTTAATAAAATTGGAGGTAGCATTGTGAAATGTAGACAACCAAATCTGAAACCCTGCAAACCCCAGCTGTTTTCTTGTGGCATTTCCAAGCCCCTGTGCAGTATTACAATGCCTCCCCCCCACCCCCCAGCTTTTTTTGGGGAAAATTTTAAAAGAATTCAGAATAATTTGGCTTGTTAAGTAAGAATAATCCTCTCTGAGGTGGAGATGAAACAGAACGTTGGAACAGAAAGAATTCTGCATGTGGGCCGTAACTTTATCATTTGAGCCAGATCCTGAGCTGGGGTAAACTGGCGCAGGTCCATTGTAGTCTATCCTAAATCAATGGACTAGGCTGATTTTACACCAGCTCAGGATCTGACCCATTAATTTTTAGTTTGACACTCCTGAAGTGATGTACTGTCCAGAGTTAGGAAAATGTCTTGAGCACTGAAAGGAATCAGTGGCAAAGCAAAATAAGGAATTCTGGACTGTTTTCAATATCTTAACCTTAAATTATTGGCAATTGGCAGACTGATCATAAGGACAGACAGGAAAGTAGAGTTGCAATGAGCCCTTTAAAAATGGAATAGGACAATTGCTGGTACCCCTGAAGAGGTAAGTGTCTGAAAATGTATACATATTATACAATTTTATTATGTTACTTGTAAATTAAATAATGATGCACTTAGGACAAAATCCTCTGCTAATGTAAATCGGCGTTGCCAATTTTTACCCACCAGTGATATGGTCATGTATGTTTTAAGACACATCTATGCTAATGCTATTATTAATCTTTCTGGCACATTCAGATGGTTCAGATAAGTATTACCTGATCATAGTCTTGTTAAATAATGTGAAACAAACAAGCAATAAAGTGTGATTTTATGCTATGATTTTAATGCTGCTTTATTCAAACATGATTTACTGGGAGGCAAAGCTCACAAGATGTTTCCTCTAAATAAATAAGGTAATAAATCAAGTTGCCTTTATACACAGTTATAAAATGACAAAAGTTAGTAAATAAGCACAGGATAAATAAATAAACAAACAAACAGAGGATGGCAAAAGTGCTGTAGCTTGATTGTACTTTAAAAAGTGACTCTAAAATGCTTATTGGTGCTCAGTGATTTCCATATAAAATCTACTTAGTTTACAAGTAAAACAAAAAAAGTTTCTTCTAACTGGCCACTCTAAAAACACAGGCTGGAGAATCAAGCTGGTTTCTCTTCATGTTATGCTTCATTGAAAGTAATAAAGATTCTTCTTCCCCTTATCTCATCATCTGGGGTTGCAACGTCATGCAAGCATCTACCTCCTTCATCTGTCCAAGGCATCACTAGGATCTACCTGCTTAGTGTTTACCATAATTTTAGAAGCAATTCATCAATCTCTTCCTCAACTTTCCTCAGGGTCTCTTTCCTGTCATGCTATCTTCACCAGGTCTTCTTTGTCCATCCTTCTGTATGTGTCCGAACCACCAAAGTCACACTCCTCTGGAATCGCTCCCGTCTTCCATGACTTTTCGAAGATAATCACTAATGGCCCAGATATCTCCTCAGTCAGCTCCTTGAGTATTCTAGATGGAGTTCATCATGCCCTGGTGACTTGATGACATCTAACTTGTCTAAGTAATTTTTCCCTATTTTAGCCTCTGATCCCATTTTCACTGGCATTCACTATGTTAGATACCCAATTGCTACTAACCTTTTTTGATGAAAACTGAAACAAAAAAGTCAGTTAGCCCTTCTACCATTTCCACATATCCAGTTACTCTTTTCCCCCTCTCACTGAGTAACGGGCCTACCCTGTCCTTGGTCTTCCTCTTGCTTCTAATGTAATTGTAGAATGTTTTCTTGTTACCTTTTATGGCTCTAACTAGTTTAATCTCATTTTGTGCCTTGGCCTTTCTAATTTTGTCCCTACATACTTGTGTTATTTGTTTATATTCATCCTTTGTAATTTGACGTAGTTTCTACTTTTTCTAGGACATTTTTTTGAGTTTCAGATAATTGAAGATCTCCTGGTTAAGCCAGGGTGGTCTCTTGCCATACTTCCTATATTTCCTATGCAGTGAATGACATGTCATTCTTTATTAAAATATGCTTATGATATGAATATGACATAACTGAGATATACTTTATGCAAGATGGCTCATATAAGATATCATTGGAAAAGTTATGATTTACTGAATGCGATTATCCAATTTGTATGCCTGTATCGTTTCTGTATTTGAAATTAGGAATATTGACAATGTATCTGTATTTCAGCTATGCTACTTTGGGTGACGCCCACTGCTCACACTTCAGGTATAACAATGGAAAAGCCAGACAGGGCAGATGGCCCATCAGCGAGGACAATAGACTGTGAAAATCTTGGCCTTCCTGTGGACACTCCATACTGCCACTGACTCATGGATGCTGTGATCCTACAGAGTCAGGATACTTGTCACCTGATACAAAAACATTATCTGGAACTTCTTGTAACTTTCCACTGTAAGGGAAGGGGGGGGGGGTCAATTTTGGGAAACAAAGGATTCCTGCCTTATGTAAATCCTATTTAAGAGTGGGGAGGAAGGCAAACAGGACTCCTCCTCTCTATGGCCGGTCTGCCCAAGAAGAAAGACTGCAAAAGGGAAGGCAAGGGGGGAGTCCAGACTGAGATGGGGTCCAGTCTGAAAAGGAATATAACGGAACTATGAACCACAGAAACTTTGCAAACTTTGCCTGCAACAATATCTAGGGTGAGAAATACTATTTGTAACCAATTTCTTTAGTGAAACTAGGTTAGTTTGCATGTTTCATTTGCTTAGTAATCTGCTTTGTTCTGTTTGTTACCCCTTTTACCACTTAAAACCTGCCTTTTATAGTTAATAAAATTGGTTTTGTTTATTAGTAAACTCAGTTTCTGTAATTTCTAACTGGGGTGGAGGGGCAAGAAGTGTGCACACCTCTCTCCACATTGAGGGAGGTGGCAAATTTCATAATATACTTTTGGGTCTGCACTCCAAGGGAGGTGGAAATCTGAGTGGTGGAGCAAGTCCCTCAAGCAGAGTCTTCCCAGAGCTGATCTGCAGCTGGGTGTGGCCCTGCCTTTGTATGTGTTAGAGGAGGTTTTATGAGCCTGGCTTAGCAAGACAGGTTAAAGGGGGCCCATGCTGGCAGAACAGGTAGACTCAGTGGTATCTCAGCACATCAGGTAGCTTCCTCAGGGGTCCAACCCATCGCACCATACTTCCTATCTTTCCTACGTAGTGGAATAGTTTGCTCTTATGACCTTAATAATGTCTCTGAAAAACTGCCAACTCTCTTGAGCTGTTTTCCCCCTTAGTCTTGCTTCCCATGGGTTCTCACCTATCAACTCCCTGAGTTTGCTAAAGTCCTGCCTTCTTGAAATCCATTATCTTTATTGTGCTGTTTTCCCTCCTACTATTCTTTAGAATCCTGAACTCTACCATTTCATGGTCACTTTCACCTAAGCTGCCTTCCACTTTCAAATTCTTAACCAGTTCCTCCCTATTTGTCAAAATCAAATCTAGAACTGCCTCTCCCCTAGTATCTTTCTTTACCTTCTGAAATAAAAAATGGTCTCCAATACTTTCCAAGAACTTGTTGGATAATCTGTGCCCTGCTGTGTTATTTTCCCAACAGATGTCTGGGTAGTTGAAGTCCCCCATCACCACTAAGTCCTGTGCTTCAGGTGATTTTGTTAGTTGCTTTAAAAAAAGCCTGATCTACCTCTTCCTGGTTAGGTGGTCTGTAGTATACCCCTACCATGACTTCACCCATGTGTTTTACCCCTTTTATCCTTACCCAGAGACTTTCAACAAATCTGTCTCCTATTTTCATCTCAGCCTCAGTCCAAGTGTATACACTTTTAATATATAAAGATGTATCATGGATGTGTCCCTTCTTACATATTGGGACAAAAGAGATTTGCATCAATCTGTGGGAATTCTCTTGTCTCGCCATATAGTTTTAACTACTCTGTTCATCCATGTTATGCCTCTCTTGCTCAGGACTTTCATTAGGTCCACTGTCACTTCATCAGGTCCTGCTGCCTTACTGTTTTTCATGATCCGAACTGCATTTTTCACTTCTTCCTCCATTATGTCAGACTCAGGCCCACCATTAGGCTCAGATGTTGGCAACTCTAAGGTGGGGGGTTCCCTTCTTTAAAGAGACTCAAAATATTTTTCACTTCTCCTTTAGCTGTTCAGGTGTTACTATCAGTTTCCCCTGGTGATCCTCTTCAAATGGTGTTGCAATACCATCCTCCTTCCCTTTGCATCTCATTTTTGCAATGCTATAGATCTTTTTGCCAGCCAGCTATGGGTTGTTTACTGGCTTGGTGTACAGGTCATCTAGGGCATTCTCTTTGGCCATCTTCACTGCCTGCTTGGCAGCTCGCTTTGCTTCTTTGTATTCATTTGTATACATTCATTCACACTCAGTGGATTCATTTCTTGTTTGTTTGTTTTTTTTACGTGCCATTTTCTTGTTTTGGATTGCTACCTGTACTTTCTTGGCCTCCCACCTCTCCTCTTTCCCTCAGTTTTCCCCATCTGCATCTTCCACTGCCACAATCTATGTTCTTTTGAGGTAGTTCCACCCGCAGCTGACACCAAATCTATTTCCGGATACGCATCCTGTACTGCTTGCACAAACGTCTCAGCCACCTGAATTTTACTCTTGTTTCTTAGTTCCCTCCTTGCCCAATGTTCAACTGCAAACTTTGCCACAAGATTCTGCAAGCAAAATTTTGCAGGACTAATAGGAGTAAAAAGAAGGAAAAATTAATTTCGGTTATTCAAGTTGCAGAGTCCATTCCAGGATATAGGGGTAGCAGATCTGTTGAGTAAGCAGGTGCCATTTTTACATAGTAACTTTTCAGAGCAGACCTGCACATTAAAAGAAAACTCTGCTATGCTTGTAGCAAAAAGCAAAGGCAGTGCATGTATCTATAAGACTTCTCCACTGTGCCATGTTCTCATTATTTCATATTCGGTGGAACTCCACACCCTATGCAGAAGTCTTATAGATACATGAAACAGGCTTTTTTCCCAGCTTTCTCAGCCCCTGCACTGAAAAATCCATTATTTACTCAGCTCCTTGCTCCACTCAGTCCACTGAACTCCTGGTCAAATTCAAATGTTTGCTTCTAATCTCCCAAACCTTCCATCAGTTTAACTCAAGCTACTAAAGAGACCATCTGTCTCTCCAGGTCCAGTAGCTTCTACCAGAGCTACATTCTTCCAGAGCTGTGGAAATGTCAAACACAAGATGGAAAACTTGAGCATCTTGGGGGACCGAGCTTTTCCAGAAACTGGCTCCATCCCTTTGGAACTCACCACCCCATGAAATGTTGCACACTTTTTTGGTAAATGACCCAGGACTTTAAATGGAGAGAGAAAATGGCTAGCCAGGTTTGAAGATGGAGAAAAATGTTCATCCCTCCTACAGTTGGGAGAAGAATGCTAACCACTTATTCCCCAATGGGGGAAATTTACTTTAACCATTTCAGGATTTGGTGGAAATTGTATCTGGAAACATTGGGCAGGCAACAAACTTTTTATTAGCCCTATGAACCACAAGGCACAACCTGCAGTAGACCTGGAGCCAAAGCCCAACACTGAAATATGCACTGTAATTGCTTTGCCATCATGTTTTTAATAAAGGTTTGGAGATGCAGATATCACCAAGTGCTATTAGACGAGGCAGATCACTGGCCAGAATGATTCCAGGTAGCAACCTGCTTAGGTAGTAGGAAGTCAGGGTTTGTACCCAATCAAAACAAAACAGTATAAGGCGGCACCACTGTAATGCAAATAATACATATTAGTCACAGCCTCCAGCAGGTGGCAAACTCTTATTATGGCAGACACAATCAGAGGGTGAAATAGGCTAATGAGGCCTATGAAGCTTAGTCCTTGTATCCTTTTTCAGCCAAGTAGGCAAGAGTGTTTGCAGATGTCTGAAAATATCAATCCCTTGACATAGCTAAGAATTCATTGACTAAACCCCAAATTTTCCACTGTTGGAAGATCTGGAGACCATGATTTTTCTCTCTTTTTTGCAAATGATGCAAATCCTGTTCAGATAACTCCAGCAATGTGCTGCATAAGTTCTATTACCCACAATTTTGCATTCTGTGGACTGGTATGATGTGTTAGCTTACCCTCTTTCTCCCCTTTCCTCTCTGCACCTCTCTTTTGGACCGTGCACTGTCTTTACATTCTGCCCAAGTATCAAAGGAAAGCCACACTGGGAGAACGCTAAACTCTCTCACAATAAATGGAAGAGTTCCTCCACTTTTCAGTCTTCAGGATGAGGAAATCACAGTTCCATTGGGACTGAGACTAGCCAAAATAGGGACCCTGCTGTGTAACATATGCATTTTTATGGCTGCTTATCCCCTTTCTTTATTCCATACACAACTGGATAGAAGAAAAAGACAGGATTAAAAGATTAGATTTGTCAGTTCTTTTTGGTTCCACTATTTGGCTGCTGTTTTATTAATTCAAGCTACTGACCAAATGGCTGCTGTCCTCCTCCTTTGAAAAAAAGAGCGTTTTTTTCATGCCCACAATTGATTTTCACACTTTAATCAATGATTATTCAAATCTTTCTCTGGAAATCTCAGGTAGGTTTCACAGCCTTTAAAAAACATTACTTCTTAGTCCTGTAACATGACTACCTTGTTCATTTGCCAAACAAGTCTCTAAATTAGTCATTCTTTTTCCTGTTGAGAGAAGGCTGTGAAAAGCGCCTTCTCCCTATCTTAGTAAGAAAATGACCTCCATTTGGAAGTCCTTTAAAATACTTATATTCTAGAAAGGTTTTCATTTCCCAACTAGGAAAGGCTGGATACTGGGAGGCTGTAGCAGGGTAGCTTGGTCCAGAGGCTGGAGACCCTGGGACTAAGCCAATGCTGATTACAGAATGGCCTCACCTGAGATGAATTAGGTGAGTCTAGTACAAAAGGAGCAGGAATTTGCAGGGGAGGGGAAGGTCAGGGAGCTGCGATTATGTCTATAGACATTTCATGGAGAAAGAAGGTTGCTATAAGGCCTTGAGTCAGCAAGGGAAAAGCTCAAGAAGCAGGAGAGAATGAGGGAAGGCAGGCCCAACTGGAAAGGCCTCTGGAGAAGGAGAGATTCCAGGCAGGAGGTGTTAGGAAAGATAGTCCATCAGGGAGTGGGGGATGTTAGATTGTCCAGCTAGATTGTCGGGCTCAACGGGTAGTGATCAATGGCTCCATGTCTAGTTGGCAGCCGGTATCAAGTGGAGTGCCCCAAGGGTTGGTCCTGGGGCCGGTTTTGTTCAATATCTTCATATTTGATCTGGAGGATGGTGTGGATTGCACTCTCAGCAAGTTTGCAGATGACACTAAACTGGGAGGAGAGGTAGATATGCTGGAGGGTAGGGATAGGATACACAGGGACCTAGACAAATTGGAGGATTGGGCCAAAAGAAATCTGATGAGGTTCAACAAATACAAGTGCAGAGTCCTGCACTTAGGACAGAAGAATCCTAGCTACAGACTAGGGACCGAATGGCTCAGCAGCAGTTCTGCAGAAAAGGACCTAGGGGTTACAGTGGACGAGAAGCTGGATATGAGTCAACAGTGTGCCCTTGTTGCCAAGAAGGCCAATGGCATTTTGAGATGTATAAGTAGGGGCATCGCCAGCAGATCGAGGGACGTGATCATTCCCCTCTATTCGACACTGGTGAGGCCTCATCTCGAGTACTGTGTCCAGTTTTGGGCCCCACACTACAAGAAGGATGTGGAAAAATTGGAGAGTCCAGCAGAGGGCAACAAAAATGATTAGGGGACTGGAACACATGAGTTATGAGGAGAGGCTGAGGGAACTGGGGATGTTTAGTCTACGGAAGAGAAGAATGAGGGGGGATTTGATAGCTGCTTTCAACTACCTGAAAGGGGGTTCCAAGGAGAATGGCTCTAGACTGTTCTCAGTGGTAGCAGATGACAGAACAAGGAGTAATGGTCTCAAGTTGCAGTGGGGGAGATTTAGGTTGGATATTAGGAAAAACTTTTTCACTAGGAGGGTGGTGAAACACTGGAATGCGTTACCTAGGGAGGTGGTGGAATCTCCTTCCTTAGAAGTTTTTAAGGTCAGGCTTGACAAAGCCCTGGCTGGGATGATTTAATTGGGGATCGGTCCTGCTTTAAGCAGGGGGTTGGACTAGATGACCTCCTGAGGTCCCTTCCAACCCTGATATTCTATGATTCTATGTTATTCTATGATTCTATGTTACCAGCTGATACTGAGATGAAAACTATGTGAGTTTGTGTCCTGTTTTTGAAAGACCTTGTGTTATTTTGGATTATCAGGAGGGAGACACTAAACTGGGGTTGGGGTCTAGAGGGCCAGTACGTACCAGAGGACTCAATAAACTGGACCCCAGGAAGGGATTATTTGAACTGCCCTTTAACGTAGGGTATGTCTACACTGGGAGAGTTACAGCACCGACAGTTACAGTGCTGCTCAGAGAGCGCTGAAGGGAAACCGCTGTAGTGTGTTCACACTGTCAGTTGCCTGTGCAATAGAGTGTTCACACTTGTGGCACTTGCAGCCCTATTCAGAGCGGTGCACTCTGGACAGCTATCTCACCGAGCATCTTTTCCTCTTCTGCCGCTAAGAGTTGTGGGAAGGCGGAGGGGGTCATGAGGCATCCTGGGTCCTGTCCTAATGCCCCGTGATGCCTTGCTTCGCATCCCAGCAATCCCTGTGCTTCCGTCTGCATTTGGTGCCATCTTTCAATGGTTTGTGTACTGCGTGCTCTGCCTCTTCGGTCTGCAGGAATGGATCCTGCACTGTTGACCAATATGCTGCTCGCTCTCACTAACACGTCACGAGTGGCAGTCGAGTTATTCCTTAAACTACAAAGGCAAGAGGAGTGTGACATTGATCTCGCCACGTGTAGTAGCTATGACACGAGATTGCTGGTGGCATTCACGGAGGTGCTGACCACAGTGGAACGCCACTTTGGGGTTCGGGAAACAAGCACTGAGTGGCGGGATCACATCTTCATGCACATCTGGGATGACGAGCCGTGGCTGCAGAACTTTCAGATGAGGAAAGCCACTTTCATGGGACTGCATGATGAGCTCGTCCCAGCCCTGCGGCGCCAGGATACGAGAATGAGAGCTGCCCTGCCGTTGGAGAAGCATGTGGCGATTGCACTGTGGGAGCTGGCTACTCCAGACTGCTACCAATCAGTCGCTAACCAGTTTGGAGTGGGAAAGTCGACCGTTGGACTCATGTTGACGGAAGTGTGCAGGGCCATTAATCGCATCTTGCTCCGAAAGACCGTGACTCTGGGCAACGTGCGTGACATTGTGGATGGCTTGCACAAATGGACTTCCATAACTGCGGAGGGCGATAGATGGCACTCATATGCCAGTTCTGGCACCAGACCACCTAGCCACTGAGTACATTAATTGGAAGGGGTATTTCTCAATGGTTCTCCAGGTGCTTGTGGATCACCATGGGCTTTTCACAGACATTAACGCATGCTGGTCTGGAAAGGTGCGTGACACATGCATCTGCCAGAACACTGGCCTGTTCAGGAAGCTGCAAGCAGGAACTTTCTTCCTGGACCAGAAGATCACCGTTGAGGAAGTTGAAATGCCCATTGTGATCCTGGGAGACCCCACCTACCACTTAATGCTGTGGCTTATTAAGCCATACACGGGACACCTTGACAGCAGCAAGGAACGGTTCAACAACAGGCTGAGCGAGTGCAGAATGACTGTTGAGTGTGCTTTTGGCCTTTTAAAGGCCCGCTCGTGCTACCTATATGGGAGGCTGGACCTGGCTGATGACACTATTCCTATGGTTATAGCTGTGGTTTGTACGCTCCATAATATTTGTGAAGGGAAGGGTGAAAGCTTCACTCAGGGCTGGACCACAGAGGCTCAGCGCCTGGAGGCTGAATTTGAACAGCCAGAGACCAGGGCTAATAAAGGGGCGCAGCGCAAGGCCATAAGGATCAGGGATGTCCTGAAGCAGCAATCTGAGCTGAAAGCCGCTTATATTTGTTGAAAGAAGAAAAGGAGTACTTGTGGCACCTTAGAGACTAACCAATTTATTTGAGCATAAGCTTTCGTGAGTTACAGCTCACTTCATCAGATGCAGCTGTAGCTCACGAAAGCTTATGCTCAAATAAATTGGTTAGTCTCTAAGGTGCCACAAGTCCTCCTTTTCTTTTTGCAAATACAGACTAACACGGCTGTTACTCTGAAACCTGTTGTATTTGTTGCTATGTTTGGGAGTGCAGTGCTTGTAATGCTAGGAGGTGATTGTGATTGGTGCAGATGATGCAATATGAAGGTTTAAGATAATTGTCTGTTGCTTTGTAGGGCTCTGTTTGCTTTCAATTAATGGAATAAAGATTGCTTTCAAACCAAAACAATTCTTTTATTAAAAAACAACAACCGGAGGGGAAAGTCAAACAAAAAAACACATCAGCACTGAGGGGGATGGGGGTGGTGGTCTCGGGATGGTTAAAGATTTGTGTATGTCCAGGGATCATATCCAACCTTCTCCTTTGGAGTCCAGTGCAGTGGGTACTGTACTTCAGGAGGGCCAACTGCAGAGGGACGGGTGTGGAGTGCAGTGGGTAGTGGGAGTCCACACTGCTGGACTGTGGGGAGGGAGGAGTGGAATGCTGCGGGTAGAGAGTGGAGCCAGGAGGTTGATAAGAGTGTGCTGGCCGTGTGTCTGGGGGGAACCTGGGAAAGAGTTTTGTGACAGCAGCTTCAGGAGAGGGTGGGCACAGAACTGCTTGGTTTGCAGTGCTAGTATTGCCTGGAGCGTGTCTGCTTGGTGCTCCATAATGTTTAAGAGCCGCTCTGTGGCTTTGTTCTGGTGTGCCACGTTCTCCTGTCGGTCCCTCTTCTCACTGTCCACCGCTTCTTCAATTTCTGATTCTTGGCAGCGGAGTGCATCAAAACCTCATGCAGAAAGTCCTCCTTAGTTCTTCATGGCCGCTTTCTAATTCTGCACAGCCGTTCAGCCGGCAATAACAAAGAGGGAGGCTGGACTCCCAAGGTCATCTCTGTGAAGCCAAAATGCAACATTTTACAGAAGCAGTATTGTTTGCAAAACACAGAACACTGATTCAGTGATTTAAAACACAGCCACTATTCACATACCTGTCACTAACTGGCTGACCACAGGCAAGTGCACGAGAGCCACAAGACCCCCAAAATGGTGAATAGCTGCAGGGGCAGGGTAAATCAGTGTTCCCGGACCCTACTGTACACTGGGCACGTGGCACTTGGGGAGACCCAGCACTGTAGGGTGGGCCTGATAATCATTCCTGTCCCCACATTTTCCATTCATTATGGAAGATATCTCGCTGCTGAGGGTGAGCAGGGAATCAAGAGACTGTGGCTTCCACCCTGGCCCTTATGCAGCTCACCTGTGTGCAGCAGTGGTCACGCCTTCCTCCCACCCCCAGCCCCCTGTCACGGCAGAGTGGTGCGGGAAAGTTACTGTTAACAGGGCAAGCAATGAAGCAGCTCTGCCGAAGAACCTGCTGCAGCGGATTGCCCAGTATCTCCATGAGAGTTTCATGGAGATCTCTGAGGCAGATTCCCGTGAAGTGAGGGAGTCAATCAGCACCCTGTTCCGATGCTCAGACTAGGCATGCAGTGGTACGCGCATCATATGGACACAAGCCTGCTTTCTGCAACCCTCCTGCCCGCAACAACTCGCTTCAGCGATTCCCCAAATCAGATCCACTTACCAGGGGCCTCATGTCCTGTTTGTGCTTCACCGAGATCCGACAGCTGTGACTGGCTAGACTCCTTCAGGGTAGAAAAGAGCTCTTGGCTGCATGCATCTCTGATCTCTGAGTCATCCTCTGCCTCTGGGTCCCCCTCCCCTTCTACATCCTCGTCCAAAATTTCCTCCTCCTGGCTCGGTCCACTCTCGATTGGCACATGAGCCACCGAAGTATCCACAGTGGCCTTTGCAGTGGAGGAGGGGTCGCCCCCGAGTATCTTGTCCAGCTCTTTGTAGAACCGGCAGATCATGGGCGCAGCGCCGGAGCAGCAGTTTGCCTCCTGCGCCTTGTGGTAGATGTTCCACAGTTCCTTCACTTTGACCCTGCACTGCAGTGTGTCCTGGTCATGGCCCCTTTCTGTCATGGATCGTGAAATCTGTCCGTAGGGATCATAATTCCTATGGCTGGAGCGCAGCTGGGACTGGACAGTCTCCTCTCCCCAAATGCTGATGAGGTCCAGCGGCTCAGCACTGCTCCAAGTGGGGGATCACCTGGTGCATGGAGCAGGCCTGGCCACCTGGAAAGATGCGCTGAGACCACTGCATGCGTCACAGAGCAAACAGGAAGGCGAATTTCAAAATTCCAAAGGAAGGTATGGGGTGGGGATGATGGTTGGTCATCTGAGGGCAGGGCAGTAGAGTTCAAACCGATGGCCAGAGAGGTGAGAACAGGCATTGTGGGACACCTCCCAGGGGCCATTCGCAGCACTGTAATCAACTAGGGTGTCTACACTGGCACCGCGGCACTGTACCCCTGGCGCAGAAAGCTCTACGCCTCTCGTCGGGGTGATTTCTGTGCACTAAGTGGCTTGGCAGTGTGTACACCTTGGGAGTTACAACGCAGAAAGCTGCTTTACTGCGCAGAAACTTGCCAGTGTAGACGGTGCCTGAGTGAATTCTTAAAGGTCCCTAAAGGGCAGAAAATGAAAGCAGAGTACTGCAGGGTACTTTAGCCACCAGGGAGTGCTTGGGAGGTGGTGGCCTGTATTAGAGACCTCAAGCAACTCATTAAAACGTACTCTTTTTTTTTGGGTGGCCATGAACTTAAAAGTTCAGGAGTTGCTAACCTTCAGCCAAGGCTTAGCTGTTGCCGCAAGTGCACAACTGATTTATTAATGAAGGGAAATCTTTGTCTTAGCATGTAAAGACAAACGCCAGGTGCTGTGATATGATCATAAAAGACCAGTTGCAAACAACAAAATATTTTAAAAACAATATATTAAAAACCGTAGTCTACTGGTTAGCCTCTTTTCATTATACTCACAGTATGTGGTAGGACACAATCGGTCATGACCAAAAATTTCAGAAGTAACTACCCGTAGTAAGTTTGCATTAGTGACCATGTCTCTAATAAATTTTACACTTATAAATTTTACTGTTTTGACTATTGGATCATCGGAAAATTTGTCCCAATCTAGTTTAATATAACAAAACCATACCAAGTTGCATAATATATTTTAAGGCCTTGATCTTGCAAGTACTTGTATTGTGCACAGCAGGAAGTAAACAGCTGTTGCAAGTGTGCATGTGGTGTGACCAGTGCAAGTCTGAGTAGGAATCTGCTGGGCCCAAGTAGATTAAATATTTGGTGTAGCTCTCTATGCTGATTGGAAGTCTTAGACTCCTTGCACATCCACTCCCTTACTCTCAGGAACAGAGGGTAAAACGCAGTGGGGCATGGCGAGAGAATGTGTATATGTTTCAGGAGACATGGGCTTAAGTGCAATCTTCAATTTGCAAATGAGGTACTTAGCTATGCAGTTCCATCTTTGCTCTTAATCCTGCTACTAGGCAGGAGTGACTTGTTAGCAACATCACCGTGCTCTCATTAATACAAGGTTGTGTTGCCTGCTCTCTCTGCTCTGCTCATCACCTTTTACCTTGGGCTACACACACAACACCCTGCACCGTATAGGATCAAGCTTGAATTACCAGAGTAGTACACATTTACTGCTTTTTGTGCTGCTGTATTCTAGTGAAGTCACCATCTGGTCTGCTCAGGTACTGGCATGGCATGTTTTCTACAACTAACTGAATCTATATTAGGTTTGGCATGATTGAACTAGCTGGATGTTTTTGCTTTGTTTTTTTCTTTTGACAGTCATTCAGGTTCCTTGTTGATGCCATGGCACAGTAAGTGGTATATAAAAAGGCACAAACCTGTTAATTCAAACAGTGACCCAAACACCTATTGTATATGGGAAAAGTTACTATTATTTGTAATCACTTCATTTGTCGAAACTACAAATTCAAAGTATAACAAAACTGTTCTGCTAACCATACTCGGGAACCTTTTCACTCAGCTTTATTGAGTCATTTTAAACTGTGTCTGCATTCAGCTGACAAATTTCCTTTTTGTGAATTCTGCAGCAATACCCTGTCATCCTTAAGAAAATTACCCAAAGGACTAAAGAGAGAGAGTCATTTATCAGCAGTGCTTCTGTATATGGAACTGTCTTATATCTGCCTTCCACAGAAGTGTCTACTTTGCTTTCTCATTATTTTATCCCTTTTCTCACAGGCATAGTAGAAAATTAGGATATTTTACTGATAGCAAGTGATGATTGTTTTTCATTCACAAATAGGAAGGGCTGGTAAGTTGTTAAACTTTTTCTCTTGAGTGAAAAAGATAATCATCACTTCATCATTTTTCGTGGCTAAGATACTCCATGTGCTCCACGGAACTATTTTGTTAAAAAAGGATTGTGTTTTGGGGCTTAAATTAGCATGACCATTAAAGAGATTCAGATCAACAGCTGCTGATACAGATATAATATGTGTCATTCTATTTTTATTCTCGCGGTAATGAGTTATTTTTCTGTACGGTGCCTACATATAAGATAAACATAATTCCATACTGATATATCATGAATAGCTATTCGTTACTTTAGTGTACTAAGGAGTAGTGTTTTGTCTTTCTGCTAGGGAATATGGCTGGAGGTTTCTGGTACAAAACTACAGCTCTTAAATAGCTTGCATTAAATGAGCTTTTTCAGCTATTATTTGCAGCATTGTGAGTTATCTTCTAGAATGAATAGACATACCACTCTGCAATAGTCACCATTCTGCAAATGCTTTTGATGTGCTAGCGTTTACACAATGTAATCACATCAGCAAATTTGGTTTAGATACCCATTAACTTAACTTGATTTTAGTTGTCATTTTGTGCAGTTTAGCTTACCCTATATGCCTTTAACAAGGATGATGTTTCATTTGCGTTCCAAAGTAACATAACATATCCTGGAAAGTGTGTACTGAAATACCACTACTGTTAATATTTAAAAAATAATTCACCTTCTACATCAAATCTTCACAATGAACACAATGGATTTTTCCACATATTGTTCAGATACAGATTACTTTCTCTCCCAATGGCTCCCTATCTCAAACTTGTACAACTTTTTCCAATTTTTTTTCATGTATACCGTATCCCTCTATTTCTTGCTAAGTTGTACAGTAAAAGCCTCTTACTTTTGTTCTTTTTCTCCTGTCTTCAGTCTCTTGTAGCTTACATGTTTCCGTTTTAAAATACTGTGTGTTTCTCTTCTTTCCCTTTTTATCTGTTTTGTTCACACGTTTTTTGTGTCCCCCCCCCGGATGTGAGCAAGTTTTTTTTTTCTTTTGCTTGACTTCTCTTTACCTTTCTAAGGCTTTCTTTTACTGTGACACAACACATAATGAAGAAAAGTAATACCATCTTTGAAATAAAATACATATTCAAAAGACAACTCAAAGACCAAAACAATTTATGACACCTCAACTCCCCTCGAACTACCCCCCCATAAAAAAGGGAAATCTGGCAGGAAGTAAATTTAGGGTCCAATTATGCAACCTTACTCAGGTAAATCAATGGGATTACTTGTGTGAGCAAATCCTCACCAACATGAATCAAGTTGCACAATTGGGCCATGAGTCTGTTGTGGCTGAAGTATTATATAACTCTCCAATTACTGTTTTTCAAAAATGGAAACTAAACGACATCAATCAACATGACATGTTGAGCCAAAAAAAAGAAGGCTCTATCATGCAGCATATACATTGAAAGTGCGATGGGCTTTTGCTTTGGAGGCTCTTCAGAGCAGCAGTTTGTGGACTTGACATGGAACTACCAATGGGGTACAGGGACAATGATAACCAGATATACTTAAAAGAAATGGATACAAAACCAAGCAAAGAACAGTTACTTCCCAACAGCAGGAAATGAAAGCAGCTCAGTTCTCTTTGACATGATTGAGAAATACCATTGGCTTCCATACCCTCACCACGCTAGTCTTTTAGGGTTTTACATTAGTGCCTTTTACTGCAGTATCTGAGTATGAAATGGTCTGGGTAATATATATGAGATGACAAATTCTTCTTCTTTTTATAAAGCATTTTGCATTCCTCAGGCTTTTGAAAATCATATCCTTTATTTCTTTTGCACCAAACAAAACACCGATAAATCTGTATCTAGAAGTGATTGCCCCAGAGACCTCATTCAACACTTGTCAAACAAACCAATAAATAGACAAAACATTCCAGCATTCCAAGAAGCTGTTTCAATACTTGCTAGCTGAATTTACTCCTTCTAAAAAGTGGTTGGGACAAGGATAATAACAAAGCTTTTATTCATAGTTTTATTCCAATCTAAAGACATAATCTTCAGACTGCTCTGGGCTCTAGATGGAACCTCATTTCACCAGAATACTCGGCATTGTACAGATTCTCTCAATTCTCCCTTTTTAAACAGGATACTTTTAATGGTGCCATGAGGATGGGAGACGTTAGGCAGTTGAATTCCTAGCTGACTCATAAAGCAACCAGATTCTCCTCTATAATTAAGCATTTTGGGCTTTCATCTTAGAAAAGGGCATATAAAGAGCAATTACTGGAGCTGAATTTGGTGAGTCTCGTTCATTTGACACAGAATGGATAGTGTACAGGGAACCTGTAATTGCTCCCTGTTCTATATTAATCTAATATTTAAGAATCCCATGGGGTTTTAATTCTACATGTCACGGCTTGTCTACACGGGGATGTTACATTGGATTAGTTTGTTTGATCTCAGTGCAGCAAATTAACTACACTGAATTGAAATGCATCCACATGGCTTTTGTTAGGTCGGCTTAAGGTACTTTCCTTGTTAATCATTGTGTCCACACAACCCTGTGTTGCTCGAATTACCCAGGCAGCGTTCTGAGGAGAGATCCCAAGGTGCAATGTTCTGCTGCTCAGCTCTATGCGCTGGGGTTTTTCTTGCAGTGCACTGTAGATGCCTACAGGAATTCTGGAACTTGTGGTCAAATGATCAAACTTCCCTGGTTCCTCTTCCAGCATCCCATAATCCATTTGTATTTTGCCAGTGCTGTTTTCAAAATAGCAGTCAGTCAATACGGAGGACAGACTGCTGAGCTCATCACCATCTGGAAGCTTGTCATATGCACCCTTACTACTACCAGTCAGCAGCTTAGCAGTTTGGTGTTGGTAGATCAACTGTCAGGGCTGCTATGCTTACTATGGTATACTATAGGCTTACTATGCTTTAAGGAGGGTACTGCTTTGCCAAGTCAAAATTTGGTAACGCACAGGAGGTCATGGATGGCTTGGCAAGGATGGGACTCTCAAACCTTATAGTGTCTAGTGATGGGACCCACATGCCTATTATCTGCTTCCCACACCAGGCCAAAGGAAAGGGTATTTCTCCATGGTGCTGCTTGATCACTGAGGAAGGTTCACCAATATTAATGTGGGGTTTATGCTGTCAGGATTTTTAGAATCTCAGGCCGCTGTGCTGTAATGAGATCACTAGATCAATTGGGCTGCATTATGCTCCTCCCTTGAGGCCAGGGTAGTTGTGAACAATGAATGTCTGTAGCCAAGGAAATGATTGGAATGTGTTTGTGTATTGTTAGGCATTGATACTGTGGAGGATGTTACATAAATGATGAAGAGGAGCTATTCCTTAATGAAATTTTTGAATGGAGTTATACTCCATAAATGGTTGTGATTTCTCCTGTCATTCTGGCAGACTCAGTTTACCCTCTGCATCTCTAGCTTATGAAGCTTTTTACTGGACACTTGGACAGGAGAGGTAGTTTAATTACCCTGAGTAGGTGCAGAATGACGGTGGAATGTGCGTTTGGAAGACTGAAAGGAAGGTGGCAATGCCTCATGATAAGGCTGGATGTTTCTTGTCACTGTGTGCCGTGCTGTACTTTGTACAACAACTGTGAGAGCCAGGGAGAGATCCTGGTTGAGGGGTGGGAGCAGGAGGTGGGCAGCCATTTTTAGCACGCTAGCTTGATCAGCACTAATGTGGCTGTGCCTTCTCAAGCTGGAATTTACACCTCCAGCTCAAAGTGTAGACGTATCCATAGTTGGGTCTTGTTCAAAAAGACAATGGAGAAAACAGAAAGATCTACAGCATGGCTATTTGCCAGCATAAAGTTCCCCAGCTGGTGCAGGAGATGAAGGGAAACTCTTGCTCTATGGGCAATCACAAGAGGCCTACATTGTGTTGCAATGTGCGTGCCAAAATGCAGCACAATCTTTGACTTAAGTTCTCTTTTTCTTTTGACATCCCCAGATCAGCATAAAGTGCACTATAAAATAAATAGAATTCTGCAGTAATTGTTCTGAACACCAGAGTTTCAGATATTCATGAATGCCTTATAATGCCTTAATATGTGTCTGCACTTTGAAATGTTTGTGAAGCCTGACTTGGGAAATTTACCTCATAAAATCTCAAATTAGCTGAAAGCTGAGAGCATTTATAAAACTCTGAACCAAATTACTTTGTCTATTGCTGTTACAGTAACATCCCGGCCATGCAATGTGTTTTTTTTTTTAACCCCCATGGTACCGATATCTTGAGCTGGGAGAGGGGATCTGTGGGGGAAGGGAGGGCAAGTAGGAGGCAGCTTGGGAAGGGTGGTTTGGAGACGGTAAATGTGGCCAGTGATTGTGGGATTTGATACTTCAGGGAAACAAAACTTTATAGTTTTAAGTCTCTCGCTCAGCTGCCATTTTGAGCATGTGGCAGCGGAGGATATTAAAAGCTGAGCAGGTGGAGAGAGGCTCCTAGTGCTGCCCAGCTTGGGACAGACAGACAGTTCTTGGGAAAAAATGGTGTAAATTACCCTGCAATGGGGTCTACAAACCCCATATTGGGCAGAGGCAGAAAGGGGAGGGAAGCCCGACCACACCCCCATGCAGCTTCCACAACTATTAGTCATGGTGGTATAAGGCACCCTCCACTGCAACCAATTAGGGAAACCAGGCCTGCTATAAAAGGAGAGAGCTCAGAGAAGGAGAGGAGGCAGAAAGCCTGGGACAGTGAAGGGGTAATACCCCTGCACCAGGCTGCCTCCAGAAACCCTGCCCAAAGGGATCAAAGCAGACTATTAGGCCTAGTTAGAGGCCAGGGCCAAGAACTTCCCTGAGCAGGGGCTAATCAAAGAAAGCCACTCAGAAAGCAGTAGAGATGTCCTGAAAGACCACATCAAGGACTGCTGACATCCCCTGGACAGCTGTATTGTAATACAGCACATAAGACTTACTGGTTCAACTCTCCTCCAGAACAATTTGAGTCTGGCTGTCCGCATGCGATTCTTGTTGACCATCAGTATCTGCCAGGTTGTATGGTGCTTTGCTGCCCAGAAAAATCTCCAGAAAAATTACCCTGTAAAGGGTTAAGAAGCTCAGCTAACTTGGCTGGCACCTGACCCAAAGGACCAATAAGGGGACAAGATACTTTCAAATCTTGGGGGCGGGGGGAAGGCTTTTGTTTGTGCTCTTTGTTTACATGGTGGTTCTCTCTTGGGACTGAGAGGCCAGGCAGAAATCCATCTTCTCCAACCCATCCTAATCCAAGTCTCCAATATTGCAACCAGTATAGGTAAGCCAGGCAAGGTGGATTAGTTTATCTTTTGTTTTATGTGAATTTTCCCTGTGTTAAGAGGGAGGTTTATTCCTGTTTTTGTAACTTAAGGTTTTGCCTAGAGGGATTCTCTATGTTTTGAATCCCATTACCCTGTAAGATATTTACCATCCTGATTTTACAGAGGTGATTCTTTTACCTTTTCTTTAATTAAAATTCTTCTTTTAAGAACCTGATTGATTTTTCATTGTTCTTAAGATCCAAGGGTTTGGGTGTGTGTTCACCTGTACAAATTGGTGAGGATTATTATCAATCCTTCCCTAGGAAAAGGGGTGTAGGGCTTGGGGGCATATTTGGGGGGAAGACGTCTCCAAGTGGTCTCTTTCCCTGTTCTTTGTTTAAAACACTTGGTGGTGGCAGCATACGGTCCAAGGATTTGTACCTTGGGGAAGTTGTTAACCTAAGCTGGTAAGAATAAGCTTAGGGGGTCTTTCATGCAGGTCCCCACATCTGTACCCTAGAGTTCAGAGTGGGGAAGGAACCTTGACACCGTAGTTCTTGTGTTATTATGTGAAGGGGTAAAGAACACTTCCCTATTCACTATCTCCACACTGTTCAGGATGGAAGGTGAGACCAAAAAGGGCATGTCTGCACAACATCACTATGTTGGAGATTTATAATTATTCTTTATTATTAATCATGTTTATTATGGTAGTGCCTAGGGACCAACCAGGAAGGTGGGCCCTGGTGTTCTAGACACTGTACAAACACAGAGTAGTGGATGGTCCCTGCCCAAATGAGCAAACAATCTAAATAGACAAAACAGACACCTAGTAAAGAAAGTGGTAGAACACATCAGCAGAGGAACAGTGATGGTGGCAAATGTCATGTTAATTCTACAGTTTTACTGATTGATTTATTCATTCATTTATTAAGGTGAATCAGCTAAATGGAAAGAAAAGGGAAGGGAGAGGGGGTTCACTGAAGGGAAGGTCAGAGGAGACAGGGCAGGGGAGAAGAGGGGTAAGTGGGGCAGGTATGAAGTGAAGCTGGGGTGTTCTTTACAGTCTGCCTGCTGTGCTCATGGATGGTGTAAATGGGGATACTAATGTAATTTAGGCACTGTGTGAGTGTATAGAAACTACATGGTATTGTAATTCACTGGTGCTTTAAATCCCTCTTGTTATTCGAAGTGCAGCAGGAATGCTGTTCACTGAAAATGGGTGTTGTGGTAAATAGAAACACGCCGTAGGTATTTTAGTCCTTATGAAAAAATATGCTGTGGGCCAAATTCAGTGTAGCTGGTGCAGGGTGCTGCAAGTATACCTTCTTGTACCAGGGTACTAATGTCTGCTGCATTAGCAAAGCCCATTGGATTGTGGGAGGAGATTCAGCAATAGCGGAGGCGGGTAGACTCTCTCATGTGCTGTGCTTTATTCTTGAGAGGGGCTGCTTCACCTTACACCAGTTCTCCAGTGCAAGTACACTTGTGTGAAATCTCCTGGAGCTGCTGAGTCACTGGACATTTTGACTGCCTTGCCCATGATATGTGAGATCTTGCACAAACAGGCTACTTTTGAAGAAGGGTTATGATGCAAAATTCGTTGGCCTCATCAAAACTACCACACCAAGCACATTTTTATGGCGCTGACCTACTTTAATTCTCTGCTCAGTAAAGTCTCAGGTGAGCTACCAGTGTAAGAAGCTATGCGCTTAGAAGATATCTTTGCTCCAGACATTTGTGTTTTACAGGCAGATGAATGGGAGAATGCTTCAAAGGATTTCACTTGTTTCATGGTTCAGTGTTCAGAGGAAGTATGAATGCAACCAAAGCAAATGCTGTCAGCCTTACATTCATCTCAGGAACCCTCACCCCTGCCCTTGAGAGGGAGAGAAGGAATCTAACGAGTTACCTTTAAGACTCCTTAATTATATCAAGTAAGGTTTCTGGTTGGAACTGGAAGCTGTGAGTATAAAGGGGCAAACTTTTTGCCCCATTCTGCTCCCTTTGTGCCACGCAGGCAGCACAAAGGGAGCAGAGGCTGGCAGTATTCCCCTATCCGTTCATTCCCAGGTGAGGGGGTGACCCTCTGGGTTACAGAGCTGGAATGCTGGCTCCTGGCCAACTTCTCCACACTCCACAGTGCAGGGGATGTATTGGGGATGGAGCTGGGCATTAGAGGATTTGGGAGGAGCATATTGTGCTCCATCTATACTCAAGAGGTGCACAGTCCCCTAGGGATTGTTGCCACTTGGCACATGTTAGAGCAGCCCCTAGGAGCTGTAGCCTGCAATGGAGCAGAGAATCAAGGAGCTGTAACCAGCTTCCTCCCTCTACTTCACTGATCATAAACTCTAAAGCAGATAATCTGTCCCAAACTCTTGTGATTGTTTTTCATTTTGTGGTGAAACTATAACCCAGTGCAGATTTAAAACAAACAAAAGGAAGTATTTTTTTCACACAATGCACAGTCAACCTGTGGAACTCCTTGCCAGAGGATATAGTGAAGGTCAAGACTATAACAGGCTTCAACGAAGAACTAGATAAGTTCATGGAGGATAGGTCCATCAGTGGCTATTAGCCAGGATGGACAGCGATGGTGTCCCTAGCCTCTGTTTGCCAGAAGCTGGGAATGGGCGACAGGGTGGATCACTTGATGATTACCTGTTCTGTTCATTCCCTCTGGGGCACCTGGCATTGGCCACTATTGGAACACAGGATATTGGGCTAGATGAACTTTGCTTTGACACAGGCCATTCTTGTGTGCTAATATGGCAAGGTATGATGGGTTTTCCAAATCCTGATAAAACTTTGGGCTAATATAATATTAATACTTAGTTTGTTAAGTATTTGTTAATTTGCTAATCTTTGTTAGTGCATTTTATTTAAAGATTTCAAAATCTTTAAGACATGAATTAATTAAGCCTCTCAACCTCACTTCTGTAGGAGAGGTAAGTGGTGGTGTTCCAATATTATGGTAAAGCATAGGAGGGTGCCAAAGGTCATATAGTGAGTTCATGGCAGAGCTGGAATAGAATCCAGGAGCCCTGATTGCCAGTCCCCAGCACTGGATCCATATATTATGCAAATGCTGAACTTTTTGTTAAGTTTCACAAAGGGGTATCTACAGTTTCCCAAAGGGCTAATAAAGACCTAGAAAACAAACAAGCAAGCTTTCTTTTCCCTCTCCTTTCCACTATTTTCTCTGGTTTGGTTCGAGCTTCCCCTAGAAGAGACTGGAGCCTCCAGAGGGAGGCCGTCCTCCTATTGGGAGCACGCCAGCCATATATATATGGCTTCTCTGGTGCAGTGTGTTCTCCCAGTTTAGCTTTAAGAACAGGATGCAACTAGGAAAGTGACTGGCTATCATGCCATTTGGTATCAAAGGAGTGCAGGTGTAACCCGCAGCTTTCAATGATGGAGCATGGCAATATTTTTTTCATGATAACTACATCCTTTCTATTGCCTTTTTATCGTTATGAAACCAAGCCTTTGCTGTGGAGAATCAGTGCATTTTTTATGCAAAGAGGATGATGAAATTGTCAGCTGAGCGTTGTGGAGCAGCAGTTTCTGCTTTGCAGTGTGGCTCAGAATAGATTGAGTTACATTCTACGCAGGTATATTAATCAGAAAAGTCCATCTGTCCAAGCAATTTTGTACTGGGAATTACATTTATGGTTTCTGCTATTGACATTTTTATTCTATAGTTTTTGTTACAATTCTCCCTTACTGATGTCCTCAAATTGAGAACTCATTTTAGAGTTGTTGCCAGCCTAGGGTTTGGCCTTTATCCTCATCCCTTAACATTAGCCTGAAGGTTTAATTCAAGTTGAATTTAGCAGAATACTTTTGTAGTCCTTCATTTACATGTATGCCAACAAGCTTAAATGCACTGCAACCTTGGAAGACTTTCAAAGGAAGTAATAATTCCTCTGAAATAGGTCTTTTGAAAGCTTTATCTTGTTCTTTCTCTTTTTGTTAATCTTGGAGCCCCTTAGCATGTCAAAGCAATTTTTCTAATGTCACATCTTCTAGACATTAGCATGAAAGAGCTTTAAAAGATGATTTGAGAAAGAATAAATGTTGAATGAGCATTTATTATAGAGCCGTTTATGCTACATTTGCATTTTGACTATATTTTTGACGTGAAATGTTTGAAAAGCAGGCTAATTTGAAAGTCAATAGTCTCTAAACAATGTACGCTACAAGTCTGTTTACACTGAACTGTTTCTTTTGTGAATTAAATTACAAAAATAAGATTTCATTAGGCTTAAGCTGATTTGTTTATAGGGATGAGATTAAGCTAGTCTCATTAGTTTTAAGACTGAAATGATATTCCCTTTAGAAATTTGGTTGTGATCAAATGTTCCTCTTTTTAAGTTATATTCAAGAGACTAAGAGAGAAACTGGTCTGTCAATCGGTGTTGGTCTTCCTGGAGTTCTGATGCCTCCCAGTTCAACAGTTAGGGAAATTAATTACTGGAGAATACCCAGGATTGAGAAGAGAAAAATAATATTTATGTATTGCAGTAGTGCACTGTAATTGTAAACCATATTTTTTTTACTTTGCAAACCTGACGTCTTGGATTTTTGTGTGTACGTATACTAGTTTTTTTTCTTATCTTTGTGTTTATAGACTAGAAATATCACAGACAGCATTTGGAGTGTTGAGAGTTATAGGCTGCCAAAATGACACATGCAGTGTGCCATGGATAAGAAAATGTTTCCCTCTGTATCTTGCAGGAAGTAGCTGAAATTTTGTTTTTCAGGCATGGCGGCATCCAGTAAGTGGGGCTGTTGCAGTGCACGGTTTTCACCCTGTAGCCAGTTTCTTAATTACCAAAACTTAAAGGGAAGTGAGAGGAGAGAAACTCTAGAGTGAAAATTTCAGACTGAAGCCTGGATTTACTAGAAGGATGAAAGCTAACAAAAAGGAAAGGGCTGAGGGATAAGAAACAGATTGACAACAATGAACGAGTATTAGTCAATGGAACTGGTCATGCTTAAACTTAAGCAAGTGGTGAAGTGCTTTGCTGAATCCAGGCCTTACCTTGGAAGTTCTAAAATATTTCCGTGTCACAGATCAGACCGGATGTGGCCTGAGAGCCATGTCTAATTGTTTTTGTATTCTTCACTCCGCTTCTAAAAGCTTACCTCTCTTCATTCATTCATTAATGAATTATTTGTTTATCTAGAACAATGATGAGGCGGAAAAGTATTGGGGAGAGGAAGGCAAAAGAGGGGCAAGTGATGAGGATGAAGTAAGTAGTATGTAGTGATTTGTAGCCTTTTATTTAATTTTATTTAAAGTGACTTTAGTAATGTGGTATATTACACCATCATGGGTTCGACTCTGGTGACTACAGTTTCAAGCTCAACAGAGTGAAAGTCACCTCTGCTACTTGCTTCAGATTTAGAGACTCTACAAACACATAAAGCCCAAGGATAGTGACCACTCATACATTTACAAGTACAAGGTCTCGTCTGTTTTACAAGTTTAATTAAAGTTACAGTTAAACTAATGGTTACCCATGCATATAGAAATTCTATAAAGACCTATGCACAAGTTACAAATATAGTTATGCTCATATCCTCCTAGATAGTGTCAGGGTCGGATGCATTTCTTATGGATTGATCATCAGTAGAGGGATGGTTCCTGCTGGAGTTTCCCATAGGGAGGTCAATTTTCCTAATCTGGGCACCCTCTTTTCATAATGTGATTCTGACTATAACTCATTGCTATTTGCATTTATGCCCATAGTGCATCCTGCGGTTAGAGCATGTGTTAGAAAAATGTGACTACTGGGTATCTTGTAAGCAAAAGAATTACTCTTACGGTTAATTTTCACAGTATCACATATTGGTACAGCTTTTCCTGTAATCTTGTGGCATAGGGTCAAGCATTTCTTAAGCCTATGGCCTTGTGTGGCTAAGCTAAAATCTTACAGGCCTCAGCCTGTAGGCCTTGTGTTTCAGTCCTACTTACTTAGATACCTAATACTTAATTATCCCTTCTAACTACTGATCTCTTACTTCTATAATCCTGCAAATTAACTTTGTTTAGCACACAGTGATTATATATGACATAACATGCTAGTTAATCATAACATCACACAATAAATGAACAGTAAACTAAAATCATGGGCCACAGGATAAGAATTAAGTATAGATAAAATTTTATTTGATAAAACTGTTTTCCTACAAACTACTTCTGCCTGAGGACCAAGGGGGGTGCAATTTAGCCCTGGGCCAGTGACATCAAAATGTCATCACTCCAAAGTCTGCTAACCTGTACTTATGCTGTGCTAGAAATTGGAGAGCTACTGAGCTCTTAGCCATTGATAAGGGGCAATTCTTCATTTCCATTGGGACCCAATGCTCACTTGAAAGCATTAGAGTTCTTATGCTTTAAAACAATGATGTTTTTAGATATATGAAAGCCATTGAAGGTTGTTTTGAGATGTTTTACTCTATTAATTTTAATTTTTCTCTCGGCTTTACACGATACAAGAAATAGTCCCAGTACGTTGTTTAAAAAGCTCCCTGACAAATTCCTCAAATAGCTTTTTAGTAACATTTGTGGCTTACACAAAATGCATAGGAGTGTGGAGTGGTGTATAGGATTTATTGACATATATTTGGAATGACCTGCATAATCCATATGTAGACTTGTCACTCATGAATAATGTATCCCATCCAAACTTATGCCAATAAAACCTTCATACAACATCATGTACTCCCTGTGGACTACCTTGTAACTTTACCACCTGCCCTGAATGACAGGTGGCATGAAGCTTTACTGCCCCAAGGGCACATCAAAGAATGCATTGTAACGATGAGGTTGGAGGATCCCAGAACTCAGGCTCCAGCTGAACCCAGAAGTCTGTACGGTCATGAAACAGACCCGAAGCCCAAGTTGGCTGGCATGGGCCAGCTGTGGATTTTTCTTTGCTGTGTAGACATACCCCAGGGGATGGATTGATTTTTTTTCTTCGAAATAATATAATAATAATAATCATCATCATCATCATAATTTTTTTGCAGCCATAATTATCTGAATGCAAATAAGTGTAGCTGATGTCGTTTATCATGCTGATCGATTCAGGTAGTTTGATGTCCTGCTGGCATCTGTTATGCCTATAACGCTCTGTGCAAAATGGGATATTCCTTTCAAACTCAGGGGTGAAATCCTGGCCTGATTGAAGTCCATGGCAAAACTCTCAATGATTTCAATAAGGCCCAGATTTCACCCCAGGCCTTTAACTATTTGAATATGAAATACGCGAGGTTCCAAAATTGTATTAGAAATTACCCACACACCACATCCATTCTCCACTGCAATAATGAACCTGGTGTTACTCCATTTTCTTAAATTCCCACCAAAAAAGTGCATTTGGAGGGTTTTGTTGGAATACAGCAGCTTCTATAAGAGTAAAGTGAGTTTAGTGTTTACCCTGAGACCATTTATGTTATAATTCCCCAGTTGTTCCTGTCACTGTGGGAGCATTGATACAGGGAAGATTCAGAGCTGTAATTCTCCATTGGTGCTGCTCCACTGGAGGCAGCAAACATGGGGAAACGGCCTTGTAGAGAGGGTGCGAGCATTTTATTACCATGCAAAAGATACAAGAAATAGTCTCTGGGTTAGGCCACACCTTTGCCCTGTCTGGTGTTAGCAATAGCTGAAGCTGCAGTGCAGAAGGGAATTACAAGTTCCCATTTTCCCAGTGTTGAAATCCTAATATATCACTAATAACCCATCATTCGAATGTCAGAAAAAGCCACGATCATTTAAGTATGGCTCACTATACAATTATATAGGAGCTAGCCTTCTTACATGATCATTGTTAGAGTCTCACAGCAGACAGAGGAAAGATCTTGTGGCACCAAGTTGTAGAAGGGCACTGCTCGTAACAAAACAAAAATATGCACATACAATAAAAATTCAATAATACCTAAAAAGGGGACCCCAAAACGAGCAGCAGCACTGTGAGTACTCTAAGAAGATGTATATTCCTTCCTTTTTTTTTTTTTTTTAGATTATGGTTTACTTCTCTGCAAAAGCTCTACTGAACTATGCATTCCAATTGCAGCAACACACTGAACAGGGGCAGGGAGGGTCTGAGTACCACTAAACGTAATCTGGTTTAAAGTTCTCTGTCTAGGTACTTGTATGGTCTCTGTCATCGTGGTATCTGAGCAGTAACAATTGCTGGAGTGCCTGAAGCAATAGCTTGATTAGAGAGATTTTGAAATTTGAACCATACAGAAAACTCTCTTCAGTTGACCTGTCAGACTTTTCAGGCACTGTTTTTTGGAAGTTGAATACATAAAGCACAAACATAAGATTTTTTTTTTTTTTTAAAGAAAAAAGAGTAAGCATGTACTGAAAAAGGAGAATTTTGAAAAAGGAGTTGTTGAAGATGGCCTAAGAATAAAACTCACAAACAGTGTCTCTTTTTTGGTATGAATAAAAGCTCTAACCATTCACCTTTCATGTCTTTCCACCCACTGTCTGAGCAGATGTACATGAGATGTTCTTTTCCGCTTGAATTGTTTGAGATGAGGTGGTGATCTCATAAGTGCAAGGGCCTATCTTCCCTAGGATCTTCGACCTTGCCACTTAGCTAAAAGCTTGTTTGCAGTGATAGATAAAAAAAACATAATACCTTCTGACCTCTTTCAAACGTTCTTTCTCTAAAAAAAATTATTATATAGAGTTTATTGTTGGACTTAAGCTTTTCTTAGGTTTTTTTAGTTGTTTCTGGAGTCCAGCCCTTACATAAGAAGTTGTATGATACCCTGGGAAACACTGAGAGGAGATGTTTTTCTCTCAGTGTGCATGGCATATGGATGTTAGAAAATGTCTTCAGACAGGAAAATAGCACCCTAAGTAAGCAAGAGCATGGATTGGGAGATCTCTAGAAAAACCCAAAATCTGCAGTAAGTGGCTGCAGTAAATTTGGAGTTAGTTCCTATCCAGTGCTCCGGTGTTGTGTATGCTCCCCATATGTGAGGCACTGTACCGCTAGAAGTACTGTGTTTTTGGGCTGGTCTACGCTACCGCGGTAAATCGATCTAATGTACACAACTTCAGTTACGTGAATAACGTAACTGAAGTCGATGTAGTTAGATCCGCTTCCTGCGGTGGCTACACTGCACTGTCTCGATGGGAGAACGTCTCCCTTCGACTTCCCTTACGCTTCTCGGGGAGGTGGAGTACACAAATCAATGGGAGAGTGCTCTGCCATCGATTTAGCGTTTCTTCACCAGACCTGCTAAATCTACACTCGTTGCATTGATTGCAGCAGTGCTGATCTACTGTGAGTGTAGACATGAGCTATTTCCTGGTATTGTTACTAGGAGAAATCCTTGCTCCACTGAAGTCAATGGCAAAACTCCTGTTGACTTCACTGGGGCAAGGATTTCACCCACTAGTCCTGTCCTTGCAAATTGGTTACTTTTGTCTGCCTGAGGTGCACGTAGGATTCATCTAACAACTTTGGCTTTTCTTTCTTTCCCATCACCCAAGAGTTGCTTTGCTAACTTCACTCCATGATGTTTCCTCAACAGCTGAAACCACCTTAAGGACCTGGCCCTCATACCGTCTCTTCAGATATTTTAAAGTTCCCTCTTGCTGGGGTTGTGCTGCCTATTTCATACTGACCTACTTACAAATATTTCTCCCCCCACAGTCTCATTTACTACAGTGAGTTGTTTGTTTTTTCAATACACAAAGGACAAACAAATAGTTTGAGTCAGAATGCCCTTTATTTTACATTGAAGGGACAACAATAAGGACCAAAAATTGTGTCTCCATGAAAGAGAGTGAACAGTGTGTGTGCATCTTTTTGTAAATCTGCCTTGAACTCTGAAACCCCAAAATGGCTGCCAAACCCTTGTGCATTTGGAAAATTAGAACATTAGGAGAACTTAGAAATTTAAAGGCACAATGCAAAGAACTACATACTGGTCACCCTTTCTGACATGCTTTGTGTTTCCTCTGAATTTATATGGACATGTAGCACTTTTGGTATCAGGTTAATCTGTTCAGTTCCTTGACTCAGTGATTTTATAACTTGAAGGCTAGCTTTCTTGATCTTTTTGAGGGCTCTCTCTTCCCCTCCCTCTCACCACCCGATGGCATCTCACTTTTCTAGTTTAGTTTTACTTTTTTTACACTATAAAGCTGATTCACATATTTTACAAAGATATTTTTCAATATATTTGTGTTTGTGATAATAAAATTCATGGTCTTATTCTATAAATAATTCACTTTCTTTATTCCTCTCACTGAAGCCCTTTTATTTGTAGTACATTCACACACAGCTTTATACATAAAATATGAAGAAACAACAATAAACACTGACATTCTAATTCCTCGCTTCTGAGCACAGATGTGATAAGAATAGAAATTGCAACTGTCCCTATAAAGAAAGAGGTCTTCTGTTCCTCTGACACCAGCATTTCAATATTCTGAATAATAATGTGATATCTCTGGAAATAAGTGATAACAACAATGATCAGACAAAAGTATTAATTCTGTAGTTTATAACTAATAGTTATTTTTGTTGTACTCTTATACCAACTTTTACTGCTATAAACAAACTCAAACATCTGATCCTAAGACAGTTATGTGTGGAACTGGGGTTTATTTGATTGTGTAAATAGCTGAACAGTTGCTTCTTAGATGTAATTACTTTCTGATTAGTGACATAGAACAGGGCAGGATGGACAATGAGGTAGGACTATGTGACAGTGTCAGATGATTATTCTATAATGAAGCACAGATTGGCTGAGCTCTGGCACTGTGCATATTACTAAAAAGTCTTCACTGTATGTTAATATTTCACTGCACACCTGTGCTAGTGGAAGGGAAGCATATGTGATGTATCATATAACAAAAAAGTAATTGCATGGTCTTTTTGTGCCCTTACCTGGCTTTAGCATGAAAAGTAAACTGGAAGTTACATGGTAATAGGTAATGAATCACTGAGGCTGCTCTGTACCCTTCTATGGTAAAACCCATAGAAGGTGGAGAAGAAGAGCCAAGAAACTGCTGTGCGCATGGAGTTTTTGACTAATACTCCTCTGTCTGGAGGGACAGTTTGTGGGCTCATGGAAGAGGCAGGAGGCGTGGCCTTCAAGCCCCACTGATTCTTGGCATCTATAAGAAAAGGAGCCACCGACTCCACAGCGTTTCCTCTCATTGGTAATGTTGAGAGTTCCCTTCCCACCTGGCAGCACAGTGTCCTTAGGGGCAATGCTGCCACTGGCTCTGACTACATAGTAATTCCTCCCTGAGGAGAGGGCAGGCATAGAGAAAAAAATTAGTGCTGCTAGCAACAGTATTAATTCCTTCATATATATCTGCTGGGTTCTGAGAGAGCACAGCATGGAGATCAGTTGCTCTTAGTCCCTACTCCTTCACAGCACATTGAGGCCCAATTGGTCAAATGAGAGAGCGTCTACCATCAAGTGAGGTTCACCAGGCTCACAGCGAAGGGGAGCAGCATTCTGTAGATATGGTACTCCCTCCCTTCCCTCGTGAGAGAAGTATCGAGCCTTGAGTTATGTATTCACAGAATCATAGAATATCAGGGTTGGAAGGGACCTCAGGAGGTCATCTAGTCCAACCCCCTGCTCAAAGCAGGACCGATCCCCAATTAAATCATCCTAGCCAGGGCTTTGTCAAGCCTGACCTTAAAAACTTCTAAGGAAGGAGATTCCACCACCTCCCTAGGTAACGCGTTCCAGTGTTTCACCACCCTCCTAGTGAAAATTTAATTAATTTCATTTAGAGTGTGTGTGTGTGTGTGTGTGTGTGTGTGTGATTTGAAGAAGTGCTGTATGAATATTTTTATGGAACATTCATTCAGAGTCGTAATGGAGTGATATCATAATAGGCCTGCCACATGAAGTGATGCTATGACGATTTCCCCTGCTGATTGGAGTCTTTGTCTGATCTTTTCATCTTTGACTCCTCGTGAGTGAATTGTTGCTTTCATACTTTCACCTGTATAAGCTAAACTTGCCTTTTAAGTGTCAAGCTATGGGCTTTAACAAGAGAGAGTGTATATATGCAATAAGTGTGTATAGATTATCCGGCACAGTTTCATAATTAGGTTCCAAGGTGGGTCTGTTGAGCCCTGTTCACTGGCATGGAGCATCCTGGTTCTGATTCTCTTCTTGCTTATACTGGTGTAACTCAGCAGTAATTCCAGTGAGGTCAATGAAATTACATCCAAGCAGAGTAAGGCCCCTATGTGAGATAGGGCTATAGGGGTGCTGTTATGTTGAGCATATGATGCATACCCACAGAGCACGGAAGAGGGGATATGGACTAGTTTGAATGGAAGGAATCTGATTTTATACTAAGCTGGGGATCTGGCCATTATTCTCTTTAGGCCCCATTCTGCACTCATTACTGAGGCAAAAATCCAGCAGACTTCAATAAGAGTTTAGCCAAGAAGGAACCACTTAAAGTGCCTTATTACAGGTGTTCAAACTACAGTTTTCACAAAACATGTGGCGGTAAAAAGTATTTTCATTAGGAGAATGGAACAAACTGGTGAACTGTTGCCAGGCTACTCAGGTCAAAGGTCCACCATAGTTACATGCCTCCCAAGAGGAGTAGAGCTTGTGTCCTATCTGAGGATATTTTTGCAAGAACTGGTAGTTGGTAGCCTCTCTCCAATTAGTAATTAGAAAAAATGCTAAATATAAAGGGATACTGGTAATCATCCTGTTATTAAAGCATTAAATATTTTGTAACATAAGAACATTAAGTCAGACTTCACTGAAGGATTTGAAATTAGGACCTATTTAAAAAAAATACATCAGTTTAAAAGAAAAAAAAAAACTTCAAAGCTGCTTTTTTCCCCCTTGGAAACCTGCCGGTGTTAGGATAAAATGAATAGAGAAAAGAGAAAGGCTTGGCTTCTAATAAAGCATGTGTTGCCCACTTTTGAACATTTCTCACTTCTTTGTGAGTGTGTCTCTTCAGTTATGGCTACTACTGACAATGAAGAACAGAGGTATAGAAAAAGACAATACCTGTTATATAGCCAGTATTTCTGATTTCATGTCACTTTGAACTGGATCTTCATTTGACCACATGCTGTGTCAAAAAAGAATTTCTTTGTTGGCTGTTCCAAAGATGCCGTAAGATGCTCAAAAAAGTAAACTGCAGGAATCTGTTCAATAAGAAAAGATAAAAACAAATCTTACAATTCATTCAATGCACTATCACTTTTAACTTAAGCCTATTTTGGTGTACTGCATAAAAACTGAACTCAAATGACTTACACTTGTTTCTTTTATTATTATTAATTTAAGTGGAGGACTGTAGACTTTTTTCAGAATAAAACAAAATAAACAATTACAGGCAGAGACAAAACAGTGAGCAGGCATAAGAGTTGTGCATGCATTGCTGGATTGTTTAGACCTCCTGCTTTGGAAAAACCATAGGCAATTATTCTTGCCATTGAACTTCAGCTGTTTGTAGCTAAGCTTTATGAGGCCTATTCTCCACAAAAAGATTTGTGGTCTTTCACAGCAGGGCATTCTCAGATTTGGCTGCTGTACCTAGCTGAGTGATTCAGCAAAATTTTGGCTGGGCCACAGAAACTTTTTTTTCTGTGTTCTGTGAATGCTTGTGACTCATGGCCAAAATAGGTGGAGATTCCATTCTTCGGGATATCTTTATCTCTGCCCAGTCAGCTTTTGTCCTGATAGAGAAGGGATAAAGTTGGCCCATGACTGACCACTGGAAACATTATCAAAATCAAAGTAAAGATAAAGCCCTGATCTAAGTCTCTGGGTTCAATGCAAAAACCTCCCTTTCACTTAAATGGGCGTGAAATAATTTGGATGCTTTGATTAGATTCATAGACATAAACTGGAAACATGAGGTTATTCAAAGTGCATCTAAATTCTCTACCATTCTTACCCATAGGAATTTCAGTGTGGAAAATAAAGGGTGTGGCCCTGTGAGTTGCTGAGCACCCTTAACTTCCATTGGCTTCATTGGGAACTAAGGGTGCTCAACACCCAACAGGATCAGAACCATAGTGATGTTCACATGTGATTTACATATTGGTAGATCATTTAACTTAGGTTATGGATGCCAACGAATAAGGAAATTTCCTGGGCATGATGATGATTTATCTTCAATGTTTTGGAGGACACATTTTAATCATGAATATAAATCTGTGGAGAGCCTTTCAAACAAAGTCCTAAAGTACTTTACAAACTGATTTATGGCTGATAACATTTGCAGTTTTTACAACTGCACTGGTAGATAAAGTTGCAAGATGACTTTCATTACAGCCTGCTATGTTCTTTCCAATCATTTCCAGCTTTCCAATAATTTTTCCTTTTGAGTTAACTCTTTCCATCTTTCATCTCAAGCTAGAGGTGATTATTTTTATTTTAAAGTTTGAAGAACATACTTTAGAGTTTCAATTTTTTTTTTATAAAAGACTTCACATATGAATAATTTTACTCACCACTGAAATGCAGACCTCTGTAGGGTTGAGCATGACCGTTGACAACCGCAGTATTCAACAGCTTAGGGCAGTAAGTGAAGAAAAATATCCCCATGAAGCAAGAGGGGATTTAAGTTCCTCAGATGAAACTAATACTATATTATGCAAGAAAGGATGGTCCAGTGGTTAGTCTGGGTCTAATACAGATTTGATTTCCCACTCTGCCACAAACTTCCTGTGTGGCTGTGGGCAAGTCATGTAGTCAGGGCGATAGCACTTCCCTGCCTCACAGGGGTGTTGTAAGGATGAATATAATATGATTTTGAGATGCTCATATATTATGGCAATGGGAACCATACAAGTACCTTAGGGTATGTCTACACTACCCGCTGGATCAGCGAGCAGGGATCGATCCAGTGGGGGTCGATTTATCACGTCTAGTCTAGACACGCTAAATCGACCCCCGAGCGCTCTCCCATCGACTCCTGTACTCCAGCGCCACGAGAGGCGCAGGCAGAGTTGACGGCAGAGCAGCAGCAGTCAACTCACCATAATGAAGACACGGCGGTGAGTAGGTCTAAGTATGTTGACTTCAGCTACATTATTCACGCAACTAGCTGAAGTTGCGTAACTTAGATCGATTAAATAGGCAGAGTAAGAAAAATGCTGCTTGAGAATTTATTAGAGTTTGATTTGAAGATATTTACTTTGTATATTTGGCATGTGATGTTGACAACTTGGGTTTTAACGATTATAAAGCTCTAACTTTTGGAATCTCAACATCTTCTGTCATTAGATAATTATTGTCTGACACCCTGGGTAATTTCCTGCAACTGTGAAAATTTAAATGGTTAGAAATGGGAAAAAATGTTTAAACTCATTGATATTATCCGTTAAAGAGGTATATAAAATTGAATTCCGCCAAGCCTAAATATGCAGCATAGTTCCTGGGATTTGTAAGAACAATAAAACTTGTGCACTGCAAATGGCTTCTCTGGCGACTCTTTACATCAGTTCTTCACAACGAGGTCCCATTTGGAGCCAGCACTCTATTGGATGACCTCTGCTTAAATTAATTGTTTGTTTCTCTAATAACCCACAGTACATTCAAATGAAGCCCTCTAGCTTTCCTAATTGGGATAGAGTGGTGTATATAGCTAGCAATGCCTGTTTGCCTACGCTAAGGAGAGGTCAGTAAAGCAGACCAGAAGCAGAGCTGTTGCAACATGATCAGGGGGTGAGCAATGTGTCCGCGGTAAAAATGTTGAGGTCCATGGTAATTTTTCAAAAAAGTGAATGACTAAATGACATAACTCCCTCCCCGCCCCCCCCCCCCATGTCCGTCACTAAGTACAGTAATTGTGTCAAGTGTCCGTTGCGCAACATGGTGGTGCCGACCCCAGAACATAATGTGTTTACTGAATTCCCCTCTGTTGTTTCCTGTATAAAAATCAGAATACTAAGTCCAGGAGCCCTAGAGGCACAAAGTCGTGTTACAGTCATACAGTACAGATAGCCTGAAGCAAAAGCCCACAACACCTGAAACCTGGGGGAAAGCTTGGATCCAGATTCAAACCCAAACTCTTAGCAGTTGTTGGAACCCTGCAGGGACCCATAGTTCTATGCATGGCACACAGAAAGTAAGTACGGTGTGAGCTTTCCAGGACCTGCCCCCATACCCCAGTGCAGGAGAACCACACCATTTCTGCTCTCAAACCATTGGTAGGGGTGGCCAACCTGTGGCTCCGGAGCCACATGCGGCTCTTCAGAAGTTAATATGTGGCTCCTTGTATAGGCACCGACTCCGGGGCTGGAGCTACAGGCACCAACTTTCCAGTGTGCCGGGGGGTGCTCACTGCTCAACCCCTGGCTCTGTCACAGGCCCTGCCTCCATTCCACCCCTTCCTGCCCCCTCCCCTGAGCCAGCCATGCCCTCCCCCTCCCCCCCAGAGTCTCCTGCATACCACAAAACAGCTGATTGGGAGACGCTGATCGGCGGGGCTGCCAGTGGGCGGGAGGCCCTGGGAGCGGGGGCGGGAGGTAGCTGATGAGGGGCTGCTGATGTATTCCTGTGGCTCTTTGGCAATGTACATTGGTAAATTCTGGCTCCTTCTCAGGCTCAGGTTGGCCACCCCTGCCGTATGGGGTTTCAGTGAGGATGGGAAAGGGTGGCAAGATGCAGTCTGTAGGATCATGAATGATCACATAAAGGTTCATTTCAGTGTTCAAGACTGAACATTGGATTCTCCTTTGTGGCCGCTACTTCAGCTCCATTCTGCATGAGTGCACAACAGATGCTGTCATCTAATCATTGGCTACTTGTTTCTTGGCTGGCCACCCTCTGTCCAGCTTGAGTCCCCCTGGCTCTCAGCCACCTGCCAGCATTCCCCAGGGATTTACTCTTTGTAGTAGGCATTCTTTCTATCAAGTCATCAATAATATTCAGAGCAGATGTCTGCTCTGTAATTGATTAGGTATCTTTTCATGGCACATAGAGTTGTGATCGAATAAGCAGTTGGTAGATTCCCTTGATCAAAGCATCAGAATTTGATTATGTCTTCTGTAAAAAAGACCCTTTGAAGTGGATCAGCCCTCAGGTAATTCAGTTATCTGTTTTCTGGAAAATTCATTTTGAAAGGCGGGCACTTGCCCAGGTGCAAAGATGTGGAAGATATTGTTTCTGTTATGACCCATCTGTGACTTCAAAGATTATTTCAATCTTAAAAATGGGCAGGGTGGGGGAAGAGACTGATTTACTGAGCTGGAGAGGCAAGAAGACCCAATAATCTCTGTTTAAAATAATCTAGATAGTCATATTAGGTAATCGACTTGATACTGTGTTAACGCCTATGGTATCTACCAACTACCTTTAGCAAAAAGGGAGTGGGGAAGCTGCTTTAAAGCTTACCACTAGGCTGTAGCAGGCCTCTGCAGTCCACCACATCCACCCAAATCTCTGCCTCCATATGCTTGCCAGCCCATTTTGTCAGCTGTAATCCTCTTCCCAACTCCACAGGGAGTGTCAGCTTTCATCCTAACTGCTGCTTTTTACTTTCTCTCCAGACTTCTTACAGGGCTGAAAGTTTCCATGCTTGGTCTTTAACCAGGGGTGATTTTTTTTCTTTTAAGTTCCCATAGATGTATCGCAGAATGAATCACAATTTTCTCACTAAGCACAAAGGGAAATGAAATGCAAAGAAACAAGTATTAATGTAAAATTGTACAGTAAGGCTGAGAAATCAAGAACTCCCCAGTTAGGAAACATCAAAAGGTAAAGTAGCTCCAAAGTTACCATGGCCACATTGCTCAAAGATAATATTTTGTATATCATTACTGGTTTCCTTGTTAAATGTGAACTAATCATGTATTATTACCATTAAATACAAATAGGATTTGCAATGTGTCCTCTAGAAGTTTCCACAGTGAAGGTGAAATTCATCCCAGTTCTGGATCTGCAGAAGGTTTTATTAACACTGAAATCCCACTTCCGTCTTCCATTATGGGTTGAAGTAGGATTGAAGTGATGCATAGGGCCCACTGCACTGGAATGGATTTCACCCAGCTAGCATCAGGAGGGCTCCTGGAACTTCAAGGTGATGGAAAAAGAACCCCTTCTCACCCCCAAAATAGGTACAGCATAAAAACCCTCAAAGAAAAGAGAGAATACATCCATTTGTTCTTTTCTTCTGTTCCACACGACCCCTGTGTAATCTCCCCATTCTTCTTCCATGTGGGTAGCTCAGATGCCAGAGCCTCTTCAGTCTGTGGCATGCGGGGATCTTGTGGAATATTTGAAAGGGAAAAGAAAATTTAACAATCTCCCCCCCCCTTTTTTTTTTTTGGTTTTGACGTGAGCAGAAAGATGCTCTTCTCTAAATTCATGCCCATATTCTCACCTCTATCAGCACAAGCAGTTGGGAACAAAACCTGACACAATCCAGCAGAGAGTGCTCAAAAGGAGATGAGTGGCTATCCAGAGTGGTTCCTCCTCTTCTCTGGTTCCCAATATGCCCATCTTCCCTGAGCCTTCAGGGTCAGACCTGCATAGTTCAGAAGGAGGTATGTCTGGGTAGGAAGAGGGGGAAGGTGTGGCCACTCTCCAGAGTATCTCACCCCTCAGACTGGAAGGGAGTCCCTCTCCATACATTCTCTCCTTCCTAGGGGAGTGTTCAGCACGGTGGACACTGGAGAAGACATGACTTCCTGAAACTGTACTGCGTTGTGGAATAGTACAGAGGCGAGGGGCTTCCGTGCAAATACGTCTGCAGATATCTTAAGAAATGTTGGATATCCTTGTGGATCTAGGGATATCCATGGGTCTTCCTGTTATGCTCCACTGATGGACATTCTGAAAAACCATGCAGAGTTTCCTGGCCTTACATAGGTTCTTCTGTTGTAGTGGAGAAGGTGGCCCCCAGACTCAGTGGCTGTAGAAATTGACACATCCTGTAGAGCTCAATCTTCTACCTTGAAGGCAGAATTAGAGGAAGGAAAACAGTAAATAGCCAGCCTTTGAGAGCTATAAAAGGAACAGCCTCTTCAGGACCATGTGGAATTTCTGAAGGAGCACTTTAAACTTTTCACCATGAAGAATGGTCTTTTTTTGTGGACAAGTGAGGCAGATTCACAAAAGTGCAGGTGAGGATTTCATTCTTCTCTGGATTATTTCTTCTCTTTTTATATGGTGTCACCTGCTCACATCTCCTCCTTGCTCTTTAGGATTCTCCCTTGTGATTGCCTGACCATAGCTCCTTATGAAACACTTTCTGGGAGAAGGCATCTTTATCTGCCCCTTTTGTTGGAGACCCCAAAAGGGGTTGGGGAAGGCTCCCTTTTCTACCTTTTCTTAGAACTTGAGGAGATTCGCTTTCGTTTGGAGGAGGCCTATAAGAATGACCTAAATTGACTAAGACTTTTATATTATAAGTGAGGCAGGTTGCCCAATGCTTCCCATTATATGACCCCATGTCAGTTGTTTATAATTTTGCTAAACATTAAATGTGTAGGCTGAAACTGGAGATACTGAGTGTCTGGCTTAAGCTAATTGATTTTGGAAAATATCCGCCAAAACAGTTTAGCACCTAGATAAGGCCTTTTCATCTTTGCTACAGGACAATAAAAGAAGAATGCGCTGCTCTCCTCAAAAGCGGTGCCCACTCTGATCTACTGTGGTAGTTGATGGTGGATCGCTGATGAATCTCCCTTTCCTATCTCCTAGTGACCCTCCCCTCTGAGTCTCAAGACCTGCTTTTCAAGCACCTGATCAGTGATTCAGTTTGTCTGGAAGATGAGAATTCATTATCTTATCAGGGTGAGGTTATATCAGCATTGTTTGGTCAGGTATACTGTCTGGAGGAAATGAAATAAGCTCTGTTCTCCATACAAGGGTCATTGTCTTCTTTTCCTGCTAATGCCCTTTCTTCGCACCCTATTTAGCTCACCTGGCTCCAGATCCAGCATTTCAAAAGTCACTTTGATCTGCAAAAGGCAAAGTAACTGAATTCTGATCTGCATGTCCCCTGTTTTTGACTATAGGTTTTAGAATGTGGAAACTCAGTCTATATGTAATATTTCATATATTGGTCCCTTAAGGAAGCAGAATATATTTTCCTGTTTTAAATCCCTCTTACCAAATTTGCACTTGCTACGGAATATACATTATTGACAGAAAGCAGATCCTCGGTGCCATACAGATAGTGCAGTTGGTCGGAAAGAAGCTTTTGCCCAAATGAGGGCTTCCTGTAGCCTTTAATGTTCATAAAACAAACAAAAACTGCAGTCCATCTTCCCCTTCCTACAGCAGGTGGCCCCTAAGGGTGCCTTCAGTGATAGCTAAGAAACTAGGGCTTTTGGTAAACCATTTTAAGGATTTAGGGAGTAAGCACTTCACACCACCTTTAAATCCTCAAAGTTACGTCAGAGGCTGGAGGCACAAATTTGCCTTTACTGCTAACAGTGCCTATAAGCACTTAAGGTGCTTTCAGGGGAAAATCCTGTTACCCCCTACCCAATCCTGTGGTAGCAGAGCGTCCCTGACTGCAATGAATTCAGTTTGTTTCAGCTGTGCAGAGTTGGGCAGCAGGATACAGCTCTACTTTGTCTTGTCTATTTATACTGTAAACTCTTCAGGGCAGGACTGATTCTTACTATATATTTCAACAATGCCTAGCACAACAGTGATCCAGTCTTGGTTGGGGCCTGTAAATGTTAATGTACCAGTAATAATAATAAATATCATATCTTAATTGGAGTATCCATTATTTACTGGCATACCTGGATTTAATATTAACTCTAGAACTAGCTTAGGATCTATGGCAATTACAAAATGAAGGTTTTTAAAAACCTGTATTGTGCAGGCTGTGGACTAGGTAGGCTTCTGCATGGTCTGTTTTTGCCTAGTGAGTAATGACCTCATCCTCCATCACCAAAACCTCCTATTAAATAACAATGTGCTGCTCAGGCACAGTTGACGTTATTTACTTGTGAACATCAAAGCTGGTTCTCATCTTATTCTTTTTCCTGAAATACCCTAAGTGTTGCTAATAAGAACTTATTGCTAAGGCGAAGTTTTATGAACTTGGTTATTTTATTTTTAAATCCAGGCCATTAAGAGTTACATGAACTCACAAACATCATCTTCAATTACAAAACTCTATCAATCATTAGTTACAATTTAGGGGGGAAATCATATGAAATTGTATTTTAAAAATACAAAAACAAGCCAAAAGATCTGGGAATGAGTCTCGTCGGTTGTTTCAGGTAAAAATTGAGGGCTGAGTTATAATAAATCACAGAAAAATGGGAGCTAACCATGGAACAAAACTGATAGAGATTATGATAGAGATGGCAAATGGCTCTGCTATAATTTGACCACTTCTGATTAAAGTAAGAGTTTGCAATGAGTGTTTGTAGTGGTCAATATTGCATAACTGGACTGTCATTCTTTCAAAGAACGGTGTAAAATTCCCAGTGGGAACACTTGAGTAAGATCAAGGCTAGGTTATAAATATTTGTAATGTAAACTAATAGAACCTCATTAGCAGCCCAGTTGAAGTCGATGGTAAAATTATTTGTATGGGTATTACCTGATGGCGGACCAGGAGCCCATTGTTCTATGCACTGTGCAAACACAGAACACAAGAGGCAGTCCCCCCTTACCCAAAGAGTTTACGATCAAAGTAAACTCACATTCTCTTCCATATGTATGGCAGTTCAATCAAATGAATTGTTTGAAAGTTAGGCTGTGTAGAGTTAAGGTTCAGCAAGCAACTCTGCTTCCCCCACAGCCTATTGGAAACCAACAAATAAATATGGAGGTTGCACTAGCTGATCATAATTGTCCGTTTTGGCCTTAACACTTATGAATCTATGGGAATGAGTCTCTGTTACAACTACTTCTCAAAAGTTTAAATGATTTGCAAAAATTGTCTGCACATGATCATTCACTTCTGCTTTCTGTGTGGCGTAAGCTAGAATAAATAGCCACTGAAGAACACCAGTGTCTGCCTAGCTTGTTATACAGGTTAAGATACTACTCTAGGCTTCTGTGGCCGGTATTAGAGTGAATGGGAAGGTGTTTCAGACCCTTGTTTTGTGTGGATGATAATGTCTCAGACACACATCAGGAGGACATAGTGTTCTATCCAGTCGGTGTAGAGCTGATGGACAGTGTCCTTTGGGCTTTGTTGGTTTAGGGCAGTGTTTCCCAAACTTGGGACACCGCTTGTTCAGGGAAAGCCCCTGGCGGGCTGGGCCAGTTTGTTTACCTGCTGCGTCCGCAAGTTCGGCCGATCGTGGCTCCCACTGGCCCCCCAGTTCACAGTTCTTGGCCAATGGGGGCTGCAGGAAGCGGCGCGGCCTGAGGGACTTGCAGGCTGCCCTTCCTGCAGCCCCCATTGGCCTGGAGCAGCGAACCGTGGCCAGTGGGAGCCGCGATCGGCCGAACCTGCGGACGCGGCAGGTAAACAAACTGGGCCTGCCAGGGGCTTTCCCTGAACAAGTGGTGTCCCAAGTTTGGGAAACACTGGTGTAGGGGAATGTGGATAAGGGAGGGTGGTATATGTGGACTGTGGGCTACATCCTGGTCCCACTGAAGTCAATGGGAGCATTACCATTTTACCAGCGTTTGGCCATGTGTGTAGAAGGTGAAAGATGAAAATGGTGTGGTCTCCTAATTAGTGGTAAATTAGAATGAGGGAGGAAGGGAGAGGCCTAATATCAGTATATAAAGGGGAAGAGGTAAAATATTTGATGTTGCTGACTCCTAAACAGAAGAAATGGAAGACGGTCTGTAGTCATAATAGTGGGAGAGTGGCTTTCATGTTGTTATATAGTGTAGGGGATGATTTAATGGAATATCTGATGAAAGCAGTATTTCTCCCTTCTGATGAGCAGGGCCAGGTCTCCAGTGCCTGCTAGTCCAGATGCCTCAGAGAATAATCACTCTTGGTGTGTGTGAAAAATTGCCTGATTCACCATTGCTGGGCTCAGCCATTCTTTTACCCCATGGACAAGTTCCCTAGCAATCTCTGTACTCAGGCATTCAGCTGTGGTTAGGGTTACCATAGGTCCGTATTTTCCCGGACATGTCCGGCTTTTTGGTTCTTAAATCGCCGTCCGGGAGGAATTTTTAAATATCTAAAAATGTCCAGGATTTTGCCATTATTATTTTTCCCCAAAGAAGAGTTGATCATTCAAGAAAGAGAGTGAATGTTGATCATCCGAGAAATAAAGTGAATGTTGATCACTCGAGAGAGTGCCCACTTTTTCCCCCTAGCTCCCAGCACTTGCACCGTGAAACAGCTGTTTTGCAAGGCTGGGAGGAAGAGGGGAGGAGAGGGAACGCGGTGTGCTCAGGGGAGGAGGTGGGGCTGGGGCGGGGATTTGGGGAAGGGGTCCAATGGGGCAGGGAGGGGGTAGAGTTGGGGCGGGGCTGGGGCAGGGGGGCGCAAGCAAATACACCTCTTCTCCCCCTCCCCCCTGTTGAGTGTCCTCTTTTTCGAATGTTCAAATATGGTAACCCTAGCTGTGGTCTTTCCTCTACACACGGGGACTATTTGTTAATCTTCCTGCATACCACTGGACCAGGTGTATAAATTGCATACGGATCGGTAGTTGAAATAATCAGTACAAGATACAGACTATTTCTAGTATGGAACAGAGCTGCAGCAGTATTGCTAATGCCGACCAAGCATTCCAAATCTGAGGTTTCAGACTTCCCAGAGTCATGAGGGACTTAAAAATAATGAGATTTGATTAAAAAAATACATGTTGGGTTTGCATTTTCCAATTGTGTTTCTGCCATAATGAAGACGAAGGACTTTTACTGTTAAAATGAAAACTGAAATTCTCATATATTCAAATAAATCCAGGGCTGGAGCTTTTAAGAAAAACACCTTACAGACGTGCAATAAAATTATGAGTGTTGACAACACACCTACAAGAATTGCTTTGCTGGGCACTTATACACATAGTATGTATATTTACATGTGTGCTATGTAATACAGTAGACCAGTGGGCAGCACATGGCCCATCAGGGTAATCCGCTGGCAGGCCCCGAGACAGTGTTTACACTGACCGTCCGCAAGCACAGCTGCTCGCAGCTGCCAGTGGCCGCAATTCGCTGTTCCCGGCCAATGGGAGCTGTGGGAAGCGGCGACTGGCACGTCCCTGCAGCCCGCGCCGCTTCCCGCAGCTCCCATTGGCTGGGAACGGTGAACCGAGGCCACTGGGAGCTGCGGGCAGCCGTGTCTGCAGATGGTCAATGTAAACACTGTCTCGGGGCCTGCCAGCGGATTACCCTGCCTGGCCACAGGTTGCTGACCACTGCACGAGATGCCTGTTTGCAGCATCACCTTGTATGAGCAACAACTGCTTACAAGCAACATTTTCCTCTGGGAACACTTTCCTTACCATGAATTGTCAACTAGGTAACAGCAACATAGCTGCCGCATCAGAGCAACATTTGTGATGTTGTGACGTTACATCCAGGGGTGGAGATGGGGAGGGGGTGAGTATAGGAGCATTGCCCCCCCAAAACTGCATCTTTTCACTCCCTTGCTGCTGACCCTGGCCCTTCAGTGCAGCTCCCGTGCACGCAGCCCTGTCCACTTGCCCTGCCTGACAGAGTCTGCGTGGAGAGCATGTGTAGGGCAGAGTTTGGGGGCAGGGTCTGGAAGAGAGGGATTTTTTCAGTGGGGGCAAGCTGGGGTCAGGAGAGCAGCAGAGGCTCAGCTGCAAGGTTTCCTCTGCCCTTCCTCAGCGTCTGGCTTGCAGGCAGCAGTGGGTGGGGTTTTTGCTATTTTGAAGTGGGGAGTATCGGGGACCCTCCCTGCGTGGTCTCCTCCATCTTGGTTGCCGGTGGCGGGATGTGGGTGTGTTGTTTTGCAATGAGGGGTCCGGGACCCCCCTCCACAGGTTATTGACCTGTCCCCTTTCCCCCTCCCATCTCTCCTGTCGGTGCTAGGAGCCACCCCACACTCCATTGCAGGTTGCGCATGGTGCCCTCCCCAGCCAGCCATCCCTCACCACGGTTGAGCATAAAGCTGCCAGCGGGATCATCCTCAGCCTATCCCCGGCAGCCGGGCTTGCTCAGCCATTTGCCAACTGGGGGTTCCCCTGCCCCATTCCCCCCCAAACTTGGGGTTTCCACCCCCCATTCCCTTCCACAGTGTGGCTGCCCCACCCCCTTCTGAAACACCCTTAACTCTTCGTATGCCATAGCCCACCCCCACCCTCTCCACTTCCGCATGAGCCATCTGTCATCAGTGTCCTCCATCTTGAACCAAACTGGTCTCAGTGTCGCTCCCCTCACCCCTCTGCCCCAGGGCCAGGCTGGGGTTCTCTGGGGCTGAACCCTTGCTCTGACTAGGGTAGTAGGTTTTGTCTCCTTTCTCTGCCCCCCGTCTCTCCCCAGTGGGAAGAGGTGCTCTCCCTCTCGCTGCAGGAGAACCGGGCCCTGCAGGCTGAGCTGGTGTCGTGGCAGTCCCAGGGCTGAGCGGAATGTGCCAAGCCTGCCATCGGTGACAGGCAACATCAGGGGACCTCAGTCCACTCCCTCACCAGGGCCCCTGAGGGGTGGAGGCCAGGGGGGGCCCTTGCTTATGGTACGGGGAGAACATAGAGCTTTGCCTCAATGTGGGGGCGAGGTCAGGGCTTTTGCCCCTGGCTCTGTAAGGGAAGGGCATCAACAGGGTGCACTGCCTCTGGTGTAGTGTACTGTTTTACATATCAGAAAAAGCAGGCTGTCTTTGTTTAGATGACACTCCCCATAACAGCAACAGCCGCATAGGAGTAACATAGCAAAAGGGCTACTAACGAGCATCTACTGTACTTAGCACTTGTATAGTTCTTTACATCTTCAAAATTTTGTACAAATAATAATTAGTCCTAACAGCACTGAAGTGTAGGTGAATGTTGTTATCCTCATTTATCAGATGGAGCAACTGAGATACATAGAGCCAGACTTTCAAAAGAACTCAGCTTCCCACTTAAACACTAAAAGAAGTGGCCATATTTTCCAAAGGGCTCAGTATGTTAGGTGCTGAACTCTTGGAAATCTGGCCTGTGAAAGTCAAATTACTTGCCCAAGGTCACACAAATCAGCGACAAAACAGATACTTTTCAGAGTAGCGTCTCTGTTAGTCTGTATTCGCAAAAAGAAAAGGAGGACTTGTGGCACCTTAGAGAATAACAAATTTATTTGAGCATAAGCTTTCGTGAGCTACTAACAAATTTATTTGAGCATAAGCTTTCGTGAGCTACAGCTGATTTTTCTTGTGTGAGAGAATTTTTCCATGACTAGGGACCTTCCAGAACTTAATAAACCTTTTATTTGTGGCTGGAAATTATAATGAATGCTGTTAATTTGTGAAGGAACTCATGATGTTGCTAGGGAGGATTGTGATTCTTACACAAATGCATGGAGAAGCAATGTCCTAAAATTACACAAATGACACTAATTAATTAACCCTTTTGCTTCTGCTGACTGAGCAAAGTACACCTAGTACAATGACCCCTCCAATATGCCAAGATGCATTACAATGGGTGTGTAGTCATGACATCCTGTTGAAAGCAATGGGACATCAATAAGATTTAGAAGCACGGTTGCTGGTGCGATGCATGCTGGTGCAGTGAAGATGTTAAAAGGAAAATGATCAGGTTGGTGCGGCAAAATGGCAATTGTTAAATGTACCAGGATTTTGAAGCCAGACTGTGACTTTAGGCATTTTTGCAATGGGTATGGAAAGGAAGAGAGAGAAATTGAATCTTCCTGTTAAAAGAAAAACAGTTTTTCAAACTTTGCAGACCAAAAAATATGAGTCATTCAAACAAATCACTAAAAATGCTCCTCCGGTTTCCTCATGGTGTACTCTTTGAATACATGTGGTTTGTAGTGGCTTATCAATAGAGCTACACACACCAAGATTGACCAATCAGTGGATCCCTGGAACCTGAATGAAATAATACTCTTAATCATAAGTGTCAGAAGGAGTTTGATCATTTGGATTCCTGAGCATTGGTTGATGGGCTAATGAAACGTTAATTCTATTGTGTTTCCTTTTTCTCTGTGTATTTTAGACAAATTTTGGGTCATTAGTGGACTGCCTGTTGTAGAGATCTCTGGGCTTTCCACAATCTGGCTGTCACTGGAAAGGAGGTCTGCATCCAATCACAACAAAGGAGGGGAAAAAAATCTCTTCTGAGATCGCCTTCCTTAAAACGCCTTCCTTAAAAATCGCCTTCCTTAAAACGATGGCAAAGATGTTCAGACACTTTTTTTTTTGGAAAGAATGTATTTCCAAAATCCAGCAACTTTTTCTAGCATGAACTATTTTACCACTGTAGTGGTGGCTTTCTTTTGTCTCCCTGTGTGACCAATCATGTTGTTTTGCATACTGTAATATGTTGGACTGCAGTAACCAGAAGACATCAGTTCCATGTTATGGTCAGTATCAGTTCTGAGCACTTTTGATGTACAGTGCTTTCAAAATAAATTCTGAGGGTTGGATTTTCCGAAGTAAACTTGAATCTATGGGTCTGGAAGGAATGAAAAAGTAACTGTGGTATCTCCCCACCCTCTCTCCTGGGCTACATTTAAAAAAAAAAACCCCACAAAACAAAGAATACCTAATAGCCTTGAGCTCAGCAGTGCAGCTGGACTCTAGCCTGATGTTTGAATTACGTCTCCGCTGTGGTGAAATCCGCCGGTTTCTGCCTCAGAGATATTGCCAATGTCATGTCTGCACCTGTTTTTTGTGAATGTAGAGGTCTCTTTGTGCCTTTGTTTCATCCCACTGAAACTGTTATAAGCTCCCTTTGCTTGTCTTGCTGCATGCAAAATTAAAGACTGCACTGGTAGCAAATTCTGTTGCTAGGATTCTCTCTGGCATCAGATACAGAGAGTACCTAATTCAGTTATTTGCACTTGTGGCCAGCTGGTAGTTTCAAGGTATTTTTCTTGAAATACAAAGACCATTTAGAAGCTCACTGATCTGGTCGCACCTTGCCATAAAGTACCATCTAAAACAGTGGTTCCCAAACTTTAACAACCTGTGAACCCCTTTCACTAAAATGTCTAGTCTCGCAAACCCCCTCCTAAAAATGAATATTTCCAGGGATTTTTCTCCGTTACCTGAGTGTAAATTATAAAAGCAGTGATCTTGGAAATATAAAATTTGTTTTTATGACATGCTTATTACACAATAATTATTATTTATCATTACAGTATTTTTATTATATTATGAAAACGGCAACACTCTTCCAAGATCTCACTTTCATAGCTTGTATCACTTTGAATAAGCCTGTTATAAGACAAGGCTCCTATGTTTCATCAAGGAGTATCAGATGTGAAACAGCATGATGGTATTTAAAAAGCCAACTCAAAGAGTTCCTACTACACAGGCATTCAGGTCTTGAGCAGTCCAGGCAAACAACGCGCGTTACAACAAAGCTTAAACTTGTTCTTCATAATAATTTTAAAAATAATACTAGCTGCCTATTAAATTTTAAAGACAGCAAAAAATATCCACCTCCCTATCCATTTCTTATAAGGAGTCTTGAAGTTTAAATCTCCTCAGTGAGATGGATATGTTTGCTTTGTTCTGCCTAGCTCTTGGAAGTCTAGGGGTTCCGGGCTACTGGCCCCATGCTGCCTGCGGTTCCTAGGGACAGCTCTGTCCGCCATTAGGGAATTTTTCCACCCGAGAACCCCCTGTAACATTTTGTGAACCCCCAGGGGTCCAGGAACCCCAGTTTGGGAACCACTGATCTAAAACAATATGATGTTGGCCTGCTCACCTTGTGAGAATTTATTGCACCCTTTGCAAACGTCAAATGCCTTACGAGATTCCAAGCCACAATCCATTTTAAACCCAGAAAACTTCAATTTAAAATCTAGTTAAGTTTGCTCAGTGACAATGTACCTATCTCACCATTTGTGAAATCCAAGCACGTAAAAGCAAGGAAATGAAAAATTAAGGGCATCATAAATCCTACACTACCCCCATGATAAACATAAACACATGGGGCTGGATTTTCAGCTGTGCTGTATTTGGAATCAGTGCAGCTGAGCAGAGCAGGAGAGAAAGGTGGCTCTGAGCCACCACTCTGTTCCTCTGATCCTGGGCCAGCCAGGGGCAGAATTGGCTGCCTGTGTAATTTAGAGCAGCCTAAGGGATGTTTTTTAAACTATGCTGGTTGTAATGATGCCACAGGGATTGCTGCACCAGCCCAGGATCAGTAGCATACCGTACATTCCTTCCCTTCTGTCGCCAACCTGACATGCCCCCTTGTCAGTGGGAATCCTTGACTGTATCTTTATGGTAACCCTATGCCTGCTTAGTGCTGTAAGGGAGCACAAAGCAGCATTAGTTAGGGGCCAGGATCTTGCCCATTATTACCAAGTGATGTATTTCAGCAGCGCACTAACCTTATTTCTGACTCATAGATGTTTTATTATCTCGATTTCAAGCTTGAATAAACAGTTAATTATAAATACAGATTTATTTTGATAAACTATTTGTTGCTGTTGGGGAGAATATATATGTAGATTAATTGCTGATTTATGGCACAATGATGTTTATTTGCAGCTGGGAATGATTATGTCACTTATGTGAATTTATATAATTGTTACTTTTTCAGAAACATTTTTGTGTTTGTGATTATATTTTGATATTTGAGTTGAAAGAATAAGAATGTTGGGTCAGAGTATAGATTGTGTGCATGAATATGCATTTCTTTGTATTGGTTAGAATAATATGTTTATGGCAATGTTGTCAGTTAGCAACTTCAGCTGTTTTTTAAAATGGTCTTTGGTTTTGAATTTTCTAATTCTTTTAAGACATGTTTTACATTTTTAACCACTTTGACTGCTAAAGTCTTGTTTGTTTAAGCCAGTGGTTCCCAAACTTTAACAACCTGTGAACCTCTTTCACTAAAATGTCAAGTCTCGTGAACCCCCTCCTAAAAATGAATATTTCCAGGGATTTTCTCCTTTACCTGAGTGTAAATTATAAAAGCAGTGATCTTGGAAATATAAATTTTTTATGACATGCTTATTACACAATAATTATTATTTATCATTACAGTATTTTATTATATTATGAAAACGGCAACACTCTTCCAAGATCTCACTTTCATAGCTTGTATCACTTTGAATAAGCCTGTTATAAGACAAGGCTCCTATGTTTCATCAAGGAGTATCAGATATGAAACAGCATGACGGTATTTAAGAAGCCAACTCAAAGAGTTCCTCCTACACAGGCATTCAGGTCTTGAGCAGTCCAGGCAAACAACGCACGTTACAACAAAGCTTAAACTTGTTCTTCATAATAATTTTAAAAATAATACTAGCTGCCTATTAAATTTTAAAGACAGCAAAAAATATCCACCTCCCTATCATTTCTTATAAGGAGTCTTGAAGTTTAAATCTCCTCAGTGTGATAGATATGCTTGCTTTGATCTGCTTAGCTCTTGGAAGTAAAGGGGCTCCGGGCTACTGGCCCCATGCTGCCCGGGGTTCCTAGGGACAGCTCTGTCCGCCATTAGGGAATTTTTTCCCTGAGAACCCCCTGTATCATTTTGCGAACCCCTAGTTTCACGAACCCCAGTTTGGGAACCACTGGTTTACGGTGAAGGGCTCGCTACTTACAACTGCAGGAGTCCTCCCTAAACTGAAGTAGCATGGGTTTTTCCTTTTGGATTAGACCTTTATGGAAGGAGGGGCAGATTATTCCACATCTGCCTACTGTGGGGTTTCTTGGACCTTCCTCTGAAGCGTCTGGGGCAGGCTACTGATGTAGAAAGGGTACTGGACTAGTTGGACCCTGGATAGGGTTGCCAACTGTCTAATCGCACAAACCCAAACACCCTTGTCCTGTCCCCTGCCCCGCACCTTCCCTGAAGCCATGCCCCCTTGCTCCATCTCTCTCCCCTATCACTCGTTCTCCCTCACTCTCACTCACTTTCACTGGGCTGGGGCAGAGGGTTGGGGTACAGGACGGGGTGGGTTCTGGGCTGGGGGATGGGGCCAAGGGGTTTGGAGTGCGGGAGGAGGCCCTGGGCTGAGCCTGGGGTGGGGGTTGGAATGTGGGAAGAGGTGAGGGGTGTGGGCTCTGGGAGGGAGTTTGGGTGCGGGAGGGGGCTCAGGACTGGGGCAGGGGTTTGGGGTGCAGGAGGGGGTTCAGGGTGTGGGCTCCAGCTGGGCAGCGCTTACCTCGGGCAACTCCTTGGGTGGCTCCTAGGCTCAGGGGTAGCTAGGTGGCTCTGAGAGCAATGGGTTCCCTCCTCACCCCATGAGGGTGTCGTTGCCCACTCCCGCCCCCTGGGACTCCTGCCCCATCCAACCCCCCCGTGTTCCTTGACGCCCCCCCCAGGACCTCTAACCCATCCACCCCGTCCCCTGAACTGGGCAGGAGGGTCTTGTGAGCCACTGTAGTGGGTGCCCACCCCACCCCTAAGAGCCAGAGGCACCTGCCGGGGGGGAGAGGTGGGGAGTCTCGGAGGTGCTTACCTGGGGCAGCTCCCAGGAAGCATCCGGCAGGTCCCTCTGGCTCCTGGGGGGTGGGGGGGAGCATAGCTGGGGGGGAGCAGGGGGAGTGGCCACTCCCCCACTGATCACATCAAAAGTGGCATCTTAGGCGCCGACTCCCTGGGTGCTCCGGGGCTGGAGCACCCGTGGGGAAAATTTGGTGGGTGCAGAGCACCCACCGGCAGCTCCCAGGCCTGCACCCGGCTCCAGCTCACCTCACCTCTGCCTCCTCCCCTGAACGCACCGCCCCGCTCTGCTTCTCCCCCCCACCCCCCCGCTGGCTTCCCGCGAATCAGCTGTTCGCGCGGGAAGCCTGGGAGGGGGCGGAGAAGCAGAGTGGGGTGGCACGTTCAGGGGAGGAGGCGGAGGCGGAGTGGAGGTGAGCTGGGCCTGGGGGTGGGGCGGGGAGCTGCCGGTGGGTGCTCTGCACCCACCAAATTTTCCCCTTGGGTGCTCCAGGCCTTCTAAATTTAACAACCGGTTCTAGCGAACTGGTGTGAACTGGCTCCAGCTCACCACTGCCGCTGCCTTCAGGAACCACCCCCGCAGCTCCCATCGGCAGCGGGAGCTGCGGAGTCCATGCTCAGGGTCGGAGCAGCATGCAGAGACCCCCTGGCTATCCCTGCGCCTAGGAGCTGGACATGCCGGCTGCTTCCAGGAGCTACGCAGAGCCAGGGCAGGTAGGGAGCCTGACTTAGTCCTGCTGAGCCACCAAACCAGGAGTTGGCACCACCATATTGCGTGACAGACACTTGACAAAATTACTGTACTTAGTGTCGCACATTGGGAGGGGGGCACGTCATTCAGTCATTCAATTTTTTGAAAAGTTACCACGGACCTCAAAATTTTTACCATGAACACTTGTGTCCATGTACAGATATGTTGTGGACCCTGCGCTGGACTTTTAGTGTCCAAAAAATCTCCCGGATTGGCTTCAGTAGCCTCCGGAAGATCAAGCCCGATTCCAGGAGACTCCTGGCTAATCCAGGAGGGTTGGCAACCCTAACCCTGGATCTGATCTAATATATTCATGGGAAGATCCCAGGTTCTGTGGTGACCCAAATTGGTGACCTGTACAGGAACTTTAACTCCTGACAACCTCAGACTGCTGCAGGGAGTTTCCTCTTATCGTGCCTGTATAATACACTGGCTAAATGATGCTGATAATTTTTGCCTGTACTCCCTGGTTCACATATAGACTAAGAGCCTGTTTAACTTCACTGGTAGGGGTTTGTGCTTTTGGAGCTGAATAGAGCTGGTCAAAAAAAGGGCACATTTTTTATGACAAATTTGTTCCTCTTTTTCATCAAAAATCTAATTTTGACATTTTACTAACACCTCTAGTGGTGAAAGCCATAGTTTTTAATGGGTTGTTATATATGTATCTCCTACAACTGTTTAACCCCCCCCCCCCAAAAAAAAAAGAAAAGAAAAGAAAAATCACCTGTATAGTACATACTCTTTCTGAAATAATACAATACAGTGATTGGGTAAGAAGAGTCTGTATCTTTCTGCAAACGCACTTGCATACATCCACATTTTGTAAGTTATGAGTGCTTTATTGTGCAGTCTTTATCATTCCCTTAACTTTTAGAGCTGGAAATATTTTAAAAAATTGGAAAAAAATTCTAATTTTAGAACAATTTTAAATGTCATTACATTTTCAAAATTAAAAATATTTTGACCAGCTCTAGTTTTTTTATATAGCACTTCCAAGAGGGTTTTGTCTATTTAAAACAGAGAGAGAGAGGAAATTTTATACAGACACCACCAGAACAACTTTTTCCACACTCCTTTGTAAAGTGCCTAATGACTGAAACCAGGTCTCCTGTGGAATCCTGTCTCATTCAATCCACACCTCACAAAATATTCATACTTGATGCATAGCTAACTGATCTATGCACACATATGTAATACAGCTTGCCTTCACCCGAACAATGGAAAAAATGCTAAAAAACCAACAAACAAAAGTCAGTGTTAGACTGGATGCTAGATCTCTGGTTTCACAGCCAGAGCTAAACCCACTTGGCCACAATGAATGATCTCAGTCAGGACAATAAATATCTTTGTGCCTTACTTACTCCTGAAAAAGGGAGATAATAATGCACGTTCCTAATGCTTTTTATCTACATATTGCAAATTGCTTTATATAAAGATAGGTATATATTAGTCTTATTTTACAGCTGGTTTAAGAACAGAAATTTGAAGCAGATTTTGGGACACATGAAGGAGTCTGGTGTATCAGCAGTGGTTCTGTAACACCAGTGTTCTGTTTCAGTTCTGGTACAACCTTTCTCTATACTGTTGGCAAATCACTTAAACTCTCTCTGGGCCCTATCCACTGTTACCTTATACCTTGTATTATCATTTATACCATTGCAAAGTGGGTGTAAAATGCTGCCAAATGCCATTTCAGACCATTTTTTTAAGTATAGCTGGTAGCACTGCAAATTAGGGTTGCCCAACACTTCTCATTATAAGATCCTGCTTTCAGTTGCATATAACTTTGCCAAACAGTAAGCATTTGGACTGAAATTTCCCAGGTAGGTGTCTGCTTCAGATTGAATTTTTTAAAAAGAACAATTAAAAATGGCTCAACCATTTCAGAGAATAAGATTGGGGGGAAAGATGTTTTGCCAATGTTTTAAAAAAAAAAGTACAGCTGTTTGTTGAGAAGCCCTAGCACGCCGTGCTTTGGAACAGGGACAGGAAATTTGGCAGAGGGATGGCTTTCATGTCAGATGTGCTTTTTTGCAATTCCCATGAAAAACGACCAACATTTGGCAAAGTTATAAGCCATTGGAAAAAAACCTGTTTGGACAGGCACAGTAGATACTTGTCAAAGTTACACAGCTAAATTCTCTGAAGATTCTGTCTGCACTGAGCATGCTCCAGCCCCACAGCTCCTATGTCTGATGGGACTGTGCATGCATCATCCCACTGAGAAACTGAGCATGCTCCAACCCAGGGCTAGTTTGGGCAGGACAGGTCTTTCCCTACAATTGCAGGTCCCTGCTGCTGTGGGCCAGGGTGGGGCCAGATACTGGAACTGAGAGGCGAGAGACTGCCTCCCTTATGCTCTCAATGACCTTCTTACTGGCACCCAGGCACTGTGGAGGAGGAAGCTGCCTGACTTGAATGCAGAAGGGATAAGAACCAGACTTGGGGGTGGGACTGTGAGGGAGTGGATTGTGAGTCTGGTTTGCAGAGAGATAACCCTGGGAGGAAGTGGGAAGGGAAGAGGACAAACTGGGACTGGCCAAACAAGGAGACTGGGGCTGTGAGCCAGTGGGAGGAATGGGGGTTGAGACTTTGGGTCTGGGAGCTGAGGTTGGAGGAGTAAAAAACAGATTGGACAAGAAGCTGGGTGGGTGGAAATCATAGAATCATAGGACTGGAAGGGATCTCGAGAGGTCATCTAGTCCAGTCCCCTGCACTCATGGCAGGACTAAGTATTATCTAGACCGTTCCTGACAGGTGTTTGTCTAATCTGCTCTTAAAAATCTCCAATGATGGAGATTCCACAACTTCCCTAGGCAATTTATTCCGGTGCTAAACCACCCTGACAGTTAGGAATTTTTTCCTAATGTCCAACCTAAACTGCCCTTGCTGCAATTTAAGCCCACTGCTTCTTGTCCTATCCTCAGAGGTGAAGAAGAACAATTCTTCTCCCTCGTCCTTGTAACAACCTTTTACATACTTGAAAACTGTTATCATGTCCCCTCTCAGTCTTCTTTTCTCCAGACTAAACAAACCCAATTTTTTCAATCTTCCTTCATAGGTCATGTTTTCTCGACCTTTAATCATTTTTGTTGCTCTTGTCTGGATTTTTTCCAATTTATCCACATCTTTCCTGAAATGTTGTGCCCAGAACTGGACACAATACTCTAGTTGAGGCCTAAATCAGTGCAGAGTAGAGTGGAAGGATTACGTCTCGTGTCTTCCTCACCACACTCCTGCTTATACATCCCAGAATGATGTTTGCTTTTTTTGCAACAGTGTTACACTGTTGACTCATATTTAGCTTGTGGTCCACTATGACCCCAGATCCCTTTTTGCTGTATTCCTTCCAAGGTAGTCATTTCCCATTTTGTATGTGTACAACTGATTGTTCCTTCCTAAGTGGAGTACTTTACATTTGTCCTTATTGAATTTCATCCTATTTACTTCGGACCATTTCTCCAGTTTGTCCAGATCATTTTGAATTTTAATCCTATCCTCCAAAGCACTTGCAACCTCTCCCAGCTTCATATCATCCGCAAACTTTATAAGTGTACTTTTTATGCCATTATCTAAATAATTGATGAAGATATTGTATGGAACCAGACCCAGAACGGATCCCTGTGGGACCCCACTCATTATGCCCTTTCAGCATAAACGTGAACCACTAATAACTACTCTCTGGGAACAATTTTCCAACCAGTTTTGCACCCACCTTACAGTAGCTCCATCTAGGTTGCATTTCCCTAGTTTGTTTATGAGAAGTTCATGAGAGACCATATCAAAAGCTTTACTAAAGTCAAGATATACCATGTCTACTGCTTCCCCCCCATCCACAAAGCTTGTTACCCTGTCAAAGAAAGCTATCAGGTTGGTTTGACACGATTTGTTGTTGACAAATCCATGCTGACTGTTACTTATCACCTTATTATCTTCTAGATGTTTGCAAATTGATTGCTTAATTATTTGCTCCATTGTCTTTTCAAGTACAGAAGTTAAGTTGACTGGTCTGTTATTCCCTGTGTTGTCCTTATTTCCCTTTTTATAGATGGGCACTATATTTGTCCTTTTCCAGTCTTCTGGAATGTTTCCCATCTTCCATGACTTCCATAATTGCTAATGGGACTGGCTGGCCAGGTTGACTGGGAGAGGAAGCCTGGGCAGATACTGGGACTGGGGGCAGGGATTAGGGGAAAGGCTAAAATCAGATGAGGAGTGTGGTGTTGAAGACTTGAACTGGCTGGACCAAGAGACTAGGGAGGGAAACTGTCATTAGGAACCAGGGTGGAAAGAAGACTGGGACTTGGATGGGAAGATTAGGACTTCCTCAGCATCACATAGAAACTCTGTGGCAAAGGCAGGAATAGAATTCAATTTGCCAGGGCAGCATTAACCATGAGCCAATCCTTTCTCTTCCTGCAGTCCCCGGCTTCATTCACCACATACCTTCCAACTTCTACAACAAATGAGGCAGAAGTCCTATAGACAACAGTTCTGTTCACTACCCAGCCCCGATTTATCCCCAGAGGAGGCCCAACCTGTGCACTGAAGGATGCAGGGGTGTTGGGGGGTGGGGTGGGGGGAGATTGTGATCGTGTAATTAAAGACTGCATCATAATGCATATGCACAGGGGCCAAATTAAGTTTGCAAAGGCAACCTTAATTCTGGCAATTCCTAACTTTTGAGAGCTTTTCTTTGCAACCTTAGTTTTCTTTTCACATAGGTTTTTGTGCATAATTTTTAAAGTACCATGGAAGTTCTTGTTACGATTTGGATAAGGGTGGCACCTTCATGCCATTAGGCCTTGCATAGTAAGGTGCTGCTCATTATGAGGGTGGAAGAATCTGGCCCTGTGATGGGGCATACCTGCCCCGCACTGCACAGGAAGTACCTGGCGGTGGACAACCTTTTATGTACTTGAAAACTGTTATCATGTCCCCTCTCAGTCTTTATCTACAGTCTTTATCAATTTATCCACATCTTTTCTGAAATCTGGTGCCCAGAACTGGGCACAATACTCCAACTGAGACCTAATCAGTGCAGATTAGAGCAGAAAGATTGCTTCTTGTGTCTTGCTTACAACACTCCTGCTTATATATCCCAGAATGCATAGGAAGGGATCAACCCCATACTCTGGGGTGAGGAAGACACACCCCCTCATTCCTGCTGGGCATGCTCCAACCGGAACCTCAGTATAAAATGGACCAGCCCAGCTCAGTCTTCTCTGACCATGGAGGAGAAAAGACATGTGTTGCAGTCTCCCGGCTGAGAGCTGTTGGAGCCCCAGACCATGGAGGCAAGTCACACTGAGACCCAGGCAAATACCTGGCTGGCCATGGAAGCCTGTGAGGAGAAGGCGTCGTCAGGAGTTTTGTCTGGTGACTATCCCAGAGACCCAGAGGACCGTGGACTACAGAGCAGGAAGACAGAATATGAAGTAGCCCAGGGTAGTCAGACATTGTTCCAGTTGTAGGACCGAGACAGTGTGTTTCACATGGATCCCTGCTTACCGAGCGGCAGATGCATTTGCTGCTGCTAGGGCTCTGGGCTGGGACCCAGTGGACTAGGGAGGGTTGGGTCCCCTTATCCTGGCTGTCAGTCCACCCTCCTTGGGCCATGAGGCCACGCTGCCTAGCATACAAGGGCAACCCTATTGGCTCTGGCCACTGAGCCATAATGCCCCGCATTGAAGGGGAGGTCTATTGACTCTGATGGTTAGGCCATACTGCCCTGGAGCTAAGGGCAGTGCTCCTGACTCTGGCCACTGGGCCATATTGGCCTGCACCAAAGGACAGTCCTATTGACTCTACCACTGGGCTGTTCTGCCCTGAATATAGGGGCAGGATCATGGACGTTGGCCACTGCACCTATGGTCCTGTATGGAAGGGCGATCCTATTGACTCTGACCATTAAGTCATACTGCCCTGAGGAAAAGGGAAGTTATTTGGAGTTGGTCATCAGGCTATAACACCCCTCTTCCCACAAGGGGTGTTTGGTATACCTGTGCATGACAGGCGCTGTGTTAGTTGGAGGAATTCTTTTTAAGAATAGATACAGTTGTCCACAGATTCAGGCATATGAGGAATAGGTGCAGGAAGTAGAGCTGCAGCACCCCTAGTTTTATGTGGGGCTGCTGGCCTTGCTCCCCAGACACTGTGAGCAAAAACCTGGGCGTGCTTCCTGTGCCTATGCTCTGGCCCAGCCCTCCGCCCGCACTCTGCTCCACAACCCCTCACCTGACCTGTGGCTCAGGTCCTGGCCACTGATCCTGTGCCTGGGGCCCCGTGCCTGGCCCCACTCCCGGCCCTGCACCCGGGGCTCTGCTCCTGGCCTCATGGCAGCTCCCAGTGTGGCCTTGGCCCCCTTACCCCTGTCCAGGTCTCCCTTCCCGGAGACACAGTCCTACTCCCCAGCCTCGGGTGGGGGGAGCAGACAGGAGTAAGGGGGCTGGCTTTCAGCACCCCCACTACTAAAAATGTTCCAGCACCACTGATATGAGATTATTGGTCTGGTCTGGTCTGGTTTGCAGCCGTATTCTCTGCAGTCTGAAAGAGTGGAAAAATGATGGATGAATGGGTAGATTTTGCATTGCTGGCATGGACCGCTCCTTGATACCTTCTCTCCTCCTTTTCTATCATCATCTTATGAATAATTCCTCTTGCTGTGGGAAGCTCCATAGAATTCTGCCACCAGAGTGAAATGAGGGAAGAGAGACCATATCACTGAAGACAGTCTGGCTGAAATCTGAGCCCCCTGGAAGTTAATAGCAAAACTCTTATTGACTTCCATGGGGCCAGGCTCTCTGCCTCTGATTTTAGTAGGACTCGGATGGGAGAACATATGGGCTTGATCCTGATCCCACTCAGCTGAAGGTGCTCAGCATTTAGTAGGATCAGGACTTGAAACTTACTTCTAATAGTAGAGGGGAAAACTGACCCAGAATATTTTAGAGAGAAAAACCTTTTCAGTGACATATTCAGCTAACAAGGTGTGTTAAACTCATGGGTCATACTTTTGGAAGCTGGAGAGTTCGGAAGTGGGAAGCTGTCTAAATTCACAAGAAAGATGAAAAAGGAGAGAGAGACGGGAACAAGGGGGAAGGACAACAAGAAGCAGTTTTTCCTAACCCTACGTGACCAAACCAGGCTCAGAAAGTTACATCCTGTCACAGTGAAAGAAACAGTTGAAGAGGTGGTTGCAGTTACATTAGTCAAGGGAGTAAACCTTTAAAAAATGGGAACAATAATGAAAAGCCCCGAGTTAAGGGTTTCCAAAGCTTCTTGTGAGTTTGTCTTTCAGTTGTGTACTATCCTCCTATATTTAAAGCATCAAATCATGTTGTCTGTTGGAATCTTTCTGCAGCACTGCTTATGGGTTTAGGCTTTGGAGAAAAGAGTTAAAAGGCATTACAATTTAGTATCAGCTTATGCAGAATGGATATGTTACAAGCATTGTAATAAACAGTATCTCTGAGAAAACCACAAAACCATAAGGACCATGAATGTCACTTGTATGCTTCATGAGACACATTGGGTGGCCTGTGTTAATTGATATATAAATCTTTTGGGGCAGTCCAGGGGAAGAAGTTGATCTTGTTTTCGTTTCAATCAGCTAATCAGAGGGCATTATCTCACCAACAGGAAGGAAATTTTCCACCCAAAGTTGAGTTAGGGACCAACGAAAACAATCAACCCCAACTGCCATTATGTATTGTCCATAAAAATTACATTTACTATCCCCATTTCCAGCAATGACTTTCCCACTATTGGCAAATTCGGAGTCAAATTCAGATAAAAAATGATCAGTTTTGATCATTTGGGGTTTCAGACTGAAGCAGTTTTGAATTCTGTTGTGAACATTTCAACTGGTGAATTATATAACTTTGAGCTTTAACTTTCAGCTGAAGCTTGAATTATAAATACAAAACTTAACACACGTAGAAGAGGCTGGTACAGTAACTCCTCGCTTTACGTCGTCCCAGTTAACATTGTTTTGTTGCTGATCTATTAGAGAACATATTCATTTAAAGTTGTGCAATGTTTGCTTATAACATTGTTTGGCCATGGGGGCTTGGAACCAAGGTGGGCCAGCAGCCCCCCATTAGCTCCCCCCTCCCAGTGCCTCCCGCCTGCCAGCAGCCCTGCGGATCAGCAACTCCCCGCTCCCTCCCCACGCCTCCCACCTGCAGCAATCAGCTGTTTTGCGGCATTCAGGAGACTGGGGGGAGGAGCAAGGACGTGGCACGCTCAGGGTGGAGGGGGTATAGCAGGGGCGGAGGTTGGAAGAGGCGGGGTGAGGTCGTGGGGGTGGGCTTGGGGAAGAGGTGGGGGGTAAGCACCCCCGGGCACTTTGGAAAGAACAGCAAGAGGAGCCGCTGGACGATCCATCCTCTTTCAGCCTCCGACTCCACCACCTCAACCGAGCTTCACAATTGTGATAGCTAAGTACAGTATTAAATTGTTTGTTTAAAACTTCAACTGAATAAGTATTGTGACAGGGTCGGGCCAGATAGCTACAGGAGAGTGATGGAAGGCAGATATATTAGCCGCAGGTTAAGCAGGTCCCTTTTCCCTGGGTAAGGTGAGAGGGGCAGTTCCAGAACAATCAGGAACTTGCTGGAACCAATTAAGGCAGACAGGCTAATTAGGACACCTGGAGCCAATTAAGAATCTGCTAGAATCAATTAAGACAGGCAGGCTAATCAGGGCACCTGACTTTAAAAGGACCTCACTTCAGTCAGTGCAAGGAGCTGAGAGTGAGAGGGTGTGCTGCTGGAGGACTGAGGAGTACAAACACTATCTGGCATCAGGAGGAAGGTCCTGTGGTGAGGATACAGAAGGTGGTGGGAGGAGGCCATAGGGAAGTAGCCCAGGGAGTTGTAGCTGTCACACAGCTGTTACACAAAACACTATAGACAGCTGTGATCCACATGCCCCTGGGCTGGAACCTGGAGTAGAGGGTGAGCCTGGGTTCCCCCCATCCCCCCAACTCCCTCATGGATACAGGAGGAGTTGACCTGGACTGTGGGTCCCACCAGAGGGGAAGGTCCCTGGCCTGTCCCCCGACCCACTAGGTGGACTAGCAGAGACACCAGAGATTGTACTCCTTCCTTTTCCCCATGCTGGCCAGTGATGAGGTTAGCTGAGTGAACGGCAGGTTTGAGCCACTAGCAAAAGTGGCCAAACTGAATCTCTGTGGCGTGAATCTCTGAGGCGAGCAAATCCGCCAGAAAGTGCAGGACCCACCAAGGCAGAGGAGGAACTTTTGTCACAGTATATAATGTCTTTTGTCTGGAAAAAAAAATTTCTCTGGAACCTAACCCCCCCATTTACATTAATTCTTATGGGGAAATTGGATTCACTTAACATCATTTCACTTAAAGTTGCATTTTTCAAGAACATAACTAGGATGTTAAGTGAGGAGTTACTGTACTTGTATCTTGTGTTTCAAATTGAGTTATGGCATAGAGCATTACGTGTCTGAATTTGCATAGTTCTCTTACCTGGAATAGAAGGTGCACCTAGTTGAACTGGGAGTGCGAGTCCCAGCTCATGTGGGCATACCTGTGCTAGCACTGCTCAGTTCGCGCCTAAAACCAGCAGTGTGTCTGAAGCAGCACAGAGGGAGGTTGAGGCTAGCTACCCTAGTACGTGCCCAGGCATTCAGGCAGGATCGGTCTTGGGGTGGCCAGCCTCAGCCACTGCAGACACGCTGCTATTTCTTAGATGCTACCTAGAGCTGAGCTGATATGGGGAGGTTTCTATGAACTGGGAATCGCAACTTTCAGCTCACATGTAGACGTATCCAGAGGCGGAAAGTCTCAGGTGGCTGTTTATGAATTCTCTCACCTCATGGTCACTGGTTCTAATCTAGTGCAGCTTGGCAGTGACTAAAAATAACCATCGTTGATTAGTTAATGTCTGTGAAGTGCTTTGAGCATGGAGCACTATCTAAGTTCTGACTGGTTTCAGAGTAACAGCCGTGTTAGTCTGTATTCGCAAAAAGAAAAGGAGGACTTGTGGCACCTTAGAGACTAACCAATTTATTTGAGCATAAGCTTTCGTGAGCTACAGCTCACTTCATCGGATGCATACTGTGGAAGCTGCAGAAGACATTATATACAGTGGGGTGGGAGGAGGTATTGTTTCATGGTCTCTGTGTGTATATAATGTCTTCTGCAGCTTCCACAGTATGCATCCGATGAAGTGAACTGTAGCTCACGAAAGCTCATGCTCAAATAAATTGGTTAGTCTCTAAGGTGCCACACGTACTCCTTTTCTTTTTGCGAATACAGACTAACACGGCTGTTACTCTGAAACCTGTCATTATGCAAGGCACTGCATTTAGCCGTATGGAGTGGAAATCTATCAACTGCATGAAAAAACTTGTACAGATACAGACAGACATCATCTTCCTTTCCAAATGCAAACAGATGGACATCGCCTATTACCAGCAGGAGAGTGGGGTGGGAGGAGGTATTGTTTCATGGTCTCTGTGTGAATATAATGTCTTCTGCAGCTTCCACAGTATGCATCCGATGAAGTGAGCTGTAGCTCACGAAAGCTCAGGCTCAAATAAATTGGTTAGTCTCTAAGGTGCCACAAGTACTCCTTTTCTTTTTAAGTTCTGACTGTTATTAATAATAATTCTTTATTAACATGTGATGTTCATTTAATGGCTTACATGAAATGAAGTGGTGGTCTCACTGCAGACAAGTCTCCATAGCACAAAACCCATTATCACAACCAGTTCTGTTGTTGTCACTCTCAATAGAAAGGCCGAGGGATGGGGCTGGAAGTGGTCCCTCATTAGTACATGTCCACACATTAGTACATGTCCACACTATAACACAGCGAGCTGGCCCTTTAAAAGAAAGGTGCTTCCAGACACTAATGGGGCTGTGGGCTCTTTCAGACCTGACTGTGAAGGATCACATGACTGAGGATTGTATGATAGAAGGACTATAGAAGTCTCTTAGAGGTTCAGTTGAGGGGGGGGGGTGTTAGCTACAACAGGGTGTGCAGTGGTTGGAGGGATTCTAACTAACTGAAACAGTGAGATGCTTTCTATTCCTTTCGGGGGGATGCTGAAGTAATAGGGCAAGCTCTGGTATTGGATTTTGATTTACCTTTATGAGATCAAGAGACAACAGCTTAATGCCAGACTTCTTAAATGCATGACCGAGTGTGAAAAGCATGGAGAAATAAGCACATCAGATCACACCGGGCATGCTATATTTGTGCATTTAATACCTTCTTCTCAGACTATCTTGTTAGTGTGGGAAGGAATATTGATGTCAATGGAGCTACAACAGTTTACGCTAGCAACAAACTCTTCCATAATGAAAGCTCTTCTGAAAAGTACGAGGGATGTTAATTCCACATAAATCATAGAAAACAAATTATGCTACAAATGTAAATCTCTACAGCTACCCAAAAGGACAACAGTACTCATTAACATATGGCATAAATATCTGCAAGGAGCAGATTAAGCACAACTGGTCACAGGAAAGCTGTATAATATAAGGAATAGTTTCTCTATTGTAATGAATGTTAATTATTTTACTGGGTTGTTTTCTGCATTTCCATTTTGGCTATTAGTAAACTACCATAACAAGATTTTTAAGTGGAACAAAAGGACAGTAAAAAAGATCCAAGTTATGGACCACAAAGTACTGTATTTTTCTTAGTCTTTTGGGGGAGGGTATTGAATGTAAAATCTATAAAAGAGCTTAAGATACCCTGCAGGAATAATGAGGCAGTGATGTGTAAAATGATGCCCACAACACTACCAAAGTACCTCTATTCTACCTGGTCAGAGGTCTCCTATTCCATACTTTGTCTTCCCTGAGCAGGGAGCTTACCAGTAGCAGGCACTTTATGTGAAATGAAAATAAACTTTCATTTCAGACTATGCTGAAATCACCTAATCCATACACTTGCAGTCCGAGGCAGATTGCACACAGGTTTCCAGAGCTGAAAGGCCAGAAGCTCACTAACTCACTCTGCCACCAAATTGTTTAGCACACCCGTTTAATGAGAAGTACTGAGAAATATGTTTCCAGATCTTCTCTGGGCTTGGCCAACTTGATTCATATGCCGCAAACTAGGCTAATTGTCTACATGTGTCTAGTTCAGTGAAAATTCTGTTGTTAGGAAACAAGTCTAGCTGGATTGTTTTAAAAGTTAGCTCAGATCCTGTAAACAACATACTTGTAGTTCAAACCAGAGGCTAAATTTTATTGATGATTTAGATGCTTATTCCCTTATTCAACAACATACAAAGCAAACAAGATTTAAACAAGTAATCCACCTTGCTCATTCCAAGACCCCATTAGGTTAATGAAGTGTTAAAATAAACAGCTAGCTAATGTATTTGCTAACAAAGTAATGATAATTGTATTATCCTGAGGAAATGGCCTGCAAACAAGCAAGACAATAAATGCTTCTGTCAGTGAAATAACATCAGCCTACTTCTTGCTGATTTTAGGACCCATTTCAGAAGGCAATGCCCAAGTGTCTTTTGCTATTAACAATAAGTGACGTTACTTTGATAAACTATTTAGGTCATGCCTACGGTGGGGAAATAATTTTATCTTACATTACTGGTTATACACATTAGTTAGTCTGTCAAGGCTGATTCCCTACTCTGGCACTAAGAGTGCAGAAGGTGGGGCCCACAAGGATTCTTAAAAATTAATACTGGCCACTCCAGGCTTGTATTAAACTCCCAAGGTTACAGCTTTTCTCTGACCGTGGATGGGTAGATGCTGCCACCACTCAAATGAAAAACCCTTTTTGGAACCCAGAAAGGCACACTTGGGAGTTCCTTCCTGTGGGGTACCCTTAAGCCCTTTCACCCCCCGCCCCGGGGAAGAGCTGAGAAAGAAAACAAAGGAAATTAGCTGTTGCCACCAGCTAATTAAACAACATATACACAAATCTCTTAGGACACCAAAAAATCAATCCTGTTCTTAAAACAGGTAAATTTTTTTAAAAACAAAAAGAAAGAAAAAATACATCTGGAACTTAGGCTTTTGCTAGATTTTAAAAGAGCAATTCCAAAAATTAAGCACGCAAAATAGCTTTCTTGGAGTTTCAGCTTAAAGGTTACAAGCAAACAAAAGCATCTGGGGTTAGCACAGGGGAGTCCACTAGCCATAAGAAATAAACATAATTGCGTCTTTCTAAACATTCCTGATCTACTTACACATCTGGGGGTTCCAAATAAGTCATTCTAGATATGATCTGTGATCATACCTGGCTTAAAGCTTCTCATAGCATAACTGTTCCCCTCTTTCCCGGAGAACCACAACAGACACAAAGGGGAAGTTCCCCCCCCCATTTTAAAAAGTTCTAGACTTCCCATTGGCTCTTTTGGTCAGGTGCCCACTCCCTTTCCTTTACCGGTGGACGGGACTTTTTTAACCCTTTACAGGTAAAGCAAGCGGAGAACAGCCACCAAGAGGGACTTATAGCTAACTGGCTGGCTGGGTGCCCATAAAAGGGAGCTCCCCCTCCACCTTCATTTATCACATAGTCAAAGTAAAGCCTTGAGATCCGCCTAGGGTTTACCTTGACCAGCTAATGTGTTAAAATTATAACTTGCCTTGTCAATTACCATTTTGGTATGCATCTTTAAAGATTTGCTTTAGTTTGGCAGTAAATGTTGATACCTTTCAGCTGCTGGTAATCATACAAGTCTCAACAGCCTAAGTTGTTATGTCATGCGATCAGTTCTTATTGCCATGTTGTTGCCAACAATTTCCATTTGCTGTTAGAGAACATTAAACCTGTATTGTGTATATTTAGGATGGTGGCATTAGAGGGGAATAAGACAGCTTCTTTCCTTGCCATTCACTTGTAAAGAATGCAGTTACATGCAGGTCCTGAGTTTTCATAACTGTGCATATGGAATAACATCAGTAAAAATTCATGACTGAGTGGGGTAAATCATATGCAGGTGCACATACCAATATGGCCAGTCAGGGATAGCGTTGCCATGGTGCTTCACGTAACATCTGGGTGCATAAAAGTACATCAAACCTCAATGCACCTTAAAGCACCTTCAGAGCACTGTGGCATGGAATGTCCTGCCCTACCTGGAAATATAATCATTACCAAGCAGCAGCATCTATTTTATTTATACTCCTGGTATCTGTGAACTGCAACAATAAGAGGTAGGAGCAAACCGAGCTGTGGGACAAAGAGCTTAGAATTCAAGTTCCAGAACCATTTTTGAATTGTGTGTAGAGCAAAGAGAAAATGAGGCAAATTCCTCCCTAATCAGTGGCAATACAGAAGACATTATATATATCTCTATATTAATATGATACATAATCTGTAGCATTTATAATAATATCAATATTGGTCCAAAACCTAACAGCATGGGTAGCACACATGGCTGTACCTGCTATGATAAGAATCCTGTTACTGCTGTACAGATGGACACATAGGGATAATCCTGCATGCTGGAGAGTGCTGGTTATTGCAGCTTTCTTCAGAAGAAACTTGCTTGTTGATGTTAAGGACTAGTTGCATATATGTGTCTTGGATTTCTGCTAATGTCCACCCCTTTTCCTCAAGCAAATCTGTTGCTCTACGGCTATAATCATGCTACCTTATACAGTGATTTTTCATCCATAGATGCAGAACTATGCTTCACAAAGTTTGAAAAACATTATCCCCATTTCACAGATCAGATAACTGAGGCACAGAGGTTAAGTGACTTGCCTAATGTCCCATAGTCTCAGTGGCAGAGCTATAACTAGGACTCAGGGCCCCTGACTCCAAGTCCTGTGCTCAATTAAATAGACCACAAAAGGCCCTTACTATCCATCCTTTTTCCTTGCACACCCAGGATTTCGCCTGCAATGTGGAGTTTGTATTTAAAGATTTTCCTAACTCATACAGAGTTGTGAAAACAACTTAAGACTCTTCTCATGTAGCAAATAAATGAATAAAAAAACAGCTTTCCAATGGATGTTGAGGGTGTTGTGATGTAATTGGCAAACATTTGCACATATTTTGGGACTGCCCTTTCTTATAGCTTCTGGCATAAAGTGCACAGACAGGACAGGAGAGTTTATATATAAAATACTCATCCATGTATGATTTTTTGCAATTTACTAGAACCAGCACGAAAAAATAAATCAATGGTGGAAGCAGCAAAGAAGTATGTAATGTTGATGTGTTTACAACACGGGGGCCAGATCCCACAAGATTATGAGCATCTTCTCTAGAAGGTGCTGATGCCTTCAGCTCCTCTGACTTCTAACAAAAGTAGAATGTGCTCAGTAGCACCTTTCAGGATTTGGAACTTAAACCATCAGCATTTAAAGATTATAAAATCACAAGAAAACCAGTAAATAGAAAGAATGGAGGGAAAAAGGAAGGAAGGACCATTATGGATGCTTCTGTAGACAATATACTACTTTGAACTGAAGGTCTGTTTAGAGTCCTACTATGATGTCTTAGATAAAATGTTAAAAATATTGTAGCCATTTATATCCCACATATAGTGACTTAAAGAACCAAGTATTCAAACAGAATAAATTGACCCTGCAAAATGTCCGACATTTTACACACACTTTACAAGAATGGTCATACTGGGTCAGCTCAATGGTCCATCTAGCCTGGTATCTTGTCTTCCAACAGTGGCCAATGTCAGATGGTTGAGAGGGAATGAATGGGCAATCATCGAGTGATCCATCCCTTGTTAACCACTGCCAGCTTCTGGCAGTTGGGGGTTTAGGGACACCCAGAGCATGGAGTTACATCTAATGGCTAATAGCCATTGGTGGACCTATCCTCCATGAACTTATCCAGTTCTTTTTTGAACCCTATTATAGGTCTGGCCTTCACAACATCCCCAGGCAATGAGTTCCACAGGTAAACTGTGTGTTTGTTTTAAACCTGTGGCCTATTAATTTCATTGGGTGACCCCTGGTTCTTGTGTTATGTGGAGGAGTAAAAAACCCTTCCTTATTCACTTTCTTCACCATTTTGTAGACTTCTATCATATCCCCCCTTCGTAATCTCTTTTCCAAGCTGAAAAGTCCCAGTCTTTTTAATCTCTCATTATATGGAAGCTGTTCCATACCCTTAATCATTTTTGTTGCCTTTCTCTGTAGCCTTTGTTGCCTTTATCTCTTTTTCAATTCCAATATATCTTTTTTGAGATGGGGCAATCACATCTACATGCGGTATTCAAGGTATGGGTGTACCATGGATTTATATAGTGGCATTATGATATTTTCTGTCTTATTATCTATCCCTTTCCTAATGGTTCCTAACATTGTGTTAGCTTTTTTGACTACTGGTGCACATTGCACAACAAACAAGTATTTGCATGTGCAGAAAAGGTAGCTCAACATGCAGAAACAATATGTCTGCCAGAGTGACCCAGTTGATGCATTCCACACATAATGAGGGTGGACACACGCTTCGAAGCTGGAGGCATGAAAACATAAATTGAGAAACCCATATTTGAAGCCTCTCTCAGTGTCTTCTAATAGATTTTCCCTCATGTAGGTCATTGTGGACACCAGAGATGTGCAAAGTATTTGTAACAAATGTGGAAGAAACCACAGAATTTTCAGTCACATGCTCATTTCCTTAAGAACACATAAAAGTGGGTCAATCTCAGGGGAAAACATTGCTCTAGTCCAATTTTTTGAGTGAAAATTATCCCATTTGTTGTGAAAAAGGTTCATTTTTAAGCGTGAAAGTAGGTTGAAAAACAAAACCCTCCCCACAATCAATGCACAAAAACTCCAACTAAATGACCACTTTAAAAATGTTAACTCATTCATTTGAAAAAGTTTTCTAGAGTTCAAAGCCGCTAGTCCAGGATATTGCTCTCATTAGCATTAAAGCTGACGGGGACAGGGAGATGCTTACAAAATTGTTCACATTGTTTTTAAATGCAGAGCCATCTGTTTTTTTTCTGTAATGTGACAAAATTACCCCAATAGAACAAGGGCAGCAAAAGTCTCCAACTCCAAAATGTCCTTCATTTTAATGTCATTTTTCAAAAAAAACCATATCTGCCCAGTTCCTCCCTCAAAAATGGTGGGTTTTTTTTTTAAGGCCAACTTACGAACCCCTGGAAATTGGGGTTTATAATAGAAACACCCGTGCAACCTGAGCTCCGGCCATGCTACAATTTAAATTATTTATGCGTAGCGCTATGCTCATACCAGGCACACATTTGTCCTTGTCAGTCAACAAGTGATCTATTAATCAAACAGGAACCCTGGGGTGTTCGTTACAAAAGGAAGAACATTGAATTTGGATGGTATTTTTAGTGCTTTTGACAGACGTGGATTATTAAGTTGTCACTGCTTTCTGAAAGAAAGAAAAAAATGCATTGTAATTTTAGTAAGAGCATACTAATAGTTAAATGAGAGGAACCCTAACCCCCTTACTAGTTCACTGACATGACAGGTTATTTTTTTCCTCTATTCCCTGTCCAAGAACCCCTGCTGCTCTTCCCAGCATGCAGTGCTGTGTGACCCTTAACATCTGGCAGTGATTAATTGTCTTAGTGTCATAGCGATCACCTTGCTCTCTCTGATCCTCACTTACTTTGTTCTCCCTTTTTAAAGCCAGTGTGCTGGAACCTTTTCTTCCCACTTTTAAATCTGTCCAGTATCCTGGATACTGTGCATCTCTACTGTGATACAACTTGAAAGAAACTGAAGCAGTCAGTTATCTGGCCCTGAAAGTCTGGTCATGGATTCAGAGGGCTTTCTGTTCACTGATGGGGTGTGCTTGAAAAACAGCACTAACTAAAATGACACAGATCTTGTTGAACTTGGTCCGGATCTCAGGTTTCATTGCAAGCAAACAATGCAATTACAGGAAATACCATTTTCATCAGCAGCACAATGTATTATATAGAAGGCTGTTGGAGGAAGCTTACCCTAGCTTAAGGCTCTGACATCTACTGACTAAAGCTGGGAAATAAAGGCTGGCTCTTTGTCCTTAGCTCACCCTGTTGTACCAAGCTGTTGCAAAAGGCTTAGAACAATATGGGCTATATTTTGCCCTTGGATATCCTCGCGTAACTCCCATTGACTTAACTGGGAGTTTCACAGGTATCAGAGGGCCTGTATATACACTGAAGTACAGGAGTTATCTAGGGGAGATAGCTAAAACTGGAGTGGCATCATGTATTTCACTGCTTGAGTGACGGTCTTAGTATTATGGAAAATATTTATACACAACTTCTGTGCTTCTAAAAATAAAAATACAGAACTGGAAAAAAGGGAAAAAGGTCCCCCTTGAGTGTGAGTCAGAAGTCCTGGTTCTAGTCCAAAATCTGCCACTGACTCTCTGTGGGATCTTGAGCGAGTTGTCGAATCATAGGACTGGAAGGGACCTCGAGAGGTCATCTAGTTCAGTCCCCTGCATTCATGGAAGGACTAAATATTATCTAGGTGTTTATCTAACCTGCTCTTAAAAATCTCCAATGATGGAGATTCTACAAGGCCCTTAGGCAATTTATTCCAGTGCTTAATCACCCTGATCGTTAGGAAGTTTTCCTAAATTGTTTTAATCTCTGCGCCTCAGTTTGCCAGAATGGAAGATAACTAGAATACTTGCCTCCCAGGGGTATTGAGAGGCTTAATTAATTAATATTTTCACAGTGTTTAGCTGTGCTTGGATAGAAATACCAAATATTGTTAAAAACACTTTCCATTAAGCTAGTTTGTTTTAACACACACAAACACCATACAAACTGCAAAGCATGTGAGCAGTGGTATGAGAGAGAGGGAGGGAGGAAGCCAAGTTGTCCAGTAGTTATCATAGAGGAAACCTGTGTCCTCTTCCCAGTTCTCAACAGATGTGAGCAAGTCACTTAAGCACTCTCTACTTCCATTGACCCACATGGAAAATGGGGATAAACGCATTGCAATCTTGTAATTAACACTGAGAGCCTTAGATAAAGATTAAAATAAAAAATTGTTTCAAATCCTAGTTCTGTTGCAGAATATATGCACTGAACTTAAAATACTACTACCTGTATATTTTAAGGCAAAGTGTCTGAAAGGCAGTTCCTCCTTCATTTACCTATTGAATATTGAGTTCAGAGATATGTGTTTTCTTCTGTGACAAACACTCTTTACAAATAGATTTCTCCAGTGTATTCTAGTTCTCCATGTATTTTGAATAACTGTAGGACCATTTATTTATTTATTTTCAAACTGAGCTAGTAAAGTGAAGTGTGTGGCCCATTCTGGTTGCTAAGCAACACTTTGTAACATGCATCCTGCATTTTTTGCTCTTCCATTTGGTGATTCACACAAGGACTTGTTTGTTCATTTCCAGTCTGGTAACATTGGTTGCTGTATTTCAAGTGCCAGTATGGATCAAAGTATTTCCTAGAAAGATAAACATGATAACTGGCAGATAGTGAATGACTAACATCAAACACAAGTCTCTTTGTAAAAAGGATTTGGCATGTCATCCATTGGCAAAGCTATTCAAATGAATGCTACCTATACCTAGCAGATGTGCCACCAAGGAGATACCAGGTCCTTTCTGGAGTACCGCTTGCTCTGCTGATGTGACTCAATAAGGATAATAGCAGCTACTTGGCTGCATAGACATCTGGGCCGAATGTTGCTTTCAGTCATGTCAGTTAATCTGGAGCACGCCATTGATTTCAGTGGCGTTACTCTGCATTTGCATTGGTATACTTAATAGCAGAATTCCACTCAGTACAGTTCTATCTGCAAATGCCTTATTTAGGGCACTTGGAGCAATTTTTCTTGCCGGATTAGACTATGTGTCAAATTCCTTGCCTTCTCCTAAACCCGGGTGTATGCTTCAGTGAAATTAGTTGGGCCAATTCTGTTGTGAATGACACCAGGTTTAAAACTATTAGGAAATTATTTAAACTGATTTTGTTTGTGACAGAATAATATGTTAAACTTTATTTTAAAATCACACTTTATATGGTGTTCTGTCATCAAAATAATTATTTTTTGCTTTTAAGCTGTATGAATTTTTGACCATGTGACGAAAGGTAAGGATACGATTAAAACAAACAGCACCCCTTTAAAGGGCTTTTCAGTCTACGGTATGTTTTTTGGATCATACTGTGATTTCTTTTCTGCTGCTAAGGTTCAGGGGTTGGCTTATTATGGAACAGTGCTCCCTACACTTGTAAAAGCCCGAATAAAAGTTGAAAATCATGAGTGGTTTGTGGCTGGCATACAATTCTTCTGGTCCAAAACTGGGATTTCTTGGACAAAGCTTTTTTTTTAATGCGGGACACAGAAAAATTTTCAAACTACAATTAGCACTTGTTTTTTCCCCATATTCCTGACTTGTCATATCCTAGCTAGACAATATATCTTATTGTAGACTTCAAATTAGACTTACTTCAGAGAGCTTGGTGAGCTGGAACGCACAGGCCCAAATGTGAGACACTGACATGCATATTCGTAAGGGTTACTCAATGCTAAATTAGAAATAGGATAATGGCATGAGGCATTGAGCTTCAGCTTGACAAGGCTGGCAGCACTCCTGACTCAGCTACAGTGCTCCAAGCCCTATAGAAAAGTTCAGTAGCATTTAATAGAAAATCCTTGCTATAGAATTCTATTGAATAGTTCTCAAAGTGAACATTTTCTATTAATCCTAAAGGATTTTGAGAGTAATACATTTTACAGCACTTTTCCATAAGAAAATCTACCAGAGCTACTAAAGAAGAACAAGAAGTGATTTTTTAAAAAGTAGCAAGTTTGGTTCACTGTTATTTGTGGGATCATATTATTTCAGCATCAGGGCTGGTTTAACTTATATCTGGCTGTCTGACTCTAGAGGGCTGTTCCTGTAAGCAAGGATTGCCAGGGCATAGTGATGCCCTGCCTGTGCCTTCTTTCCCTTGACCACATCCCCTGTACAGGATGGGGAAGGGAAGGAATGCATCAAAAGGCATATGAGCAGCTCTGGCAGTCCTACCCCACCAGAGGGCAGAGGCAGGGTAAATCTTTGGAACTGACATCTGCTGGCTGTATAGCGGGTTTGCACTACCAGCAATGTAAAGTAGGTCTCAAGGTAAAGGATTCTGCAGCTGGAACTTGGGTCACAGTTCTGTCAGTGATGCATGAGCCAGATTAGAATCTGGCTCGCTCTCCCACAGTTGTGTTGGCTCTTCAGGGTTAACAGGATTAAATCTTACATTTTAAGTTTTAGAAGTAGCTATATCCAATTGCACAGACGGAACATATCATGATCAGAGGATGGCATTTTGACATAGAAAAATGTGGTTTTAGAGTGAATACATGTCTATAATTTATCTTATTTTTTCCCCTAAAATGGGAAATGCTCTTAGTACACATTTAAAAAATCCCAGCAACTTGGTTATTTGGTGTTTAAAGATTTTTCTCCTTCCACTTTTATTTATTTGGTTTCCATCAAGCTAGATAGATACATTAGCTGAGCCAAATTACTGAAATAGTATCAGTTCAGACACACAGACTGGTGTCTCAGTGACACATGTTAAGCGCTGCGTGCTTCTTAATTAAGTTATTTTCCAAAGAGCCTTAATGTTGCTTTGACAGCTTGTCAATTGTTTTTCAGGAGCAGTGTGTGTGTGTTATACGGAGTGTACTGGCCTAGTATTGAGGTAATGTGAGTACAGGCAATTGTATTAAAATAATGGAAAGAAATTAAACCGTGTATGACAAGAATGTTCTTTAAAGCTTTTGAAATGCTTGACATCCATTGTGGGAATAAGGGAAACCGGCTGTATATTTCTACACAAGATTTTTACAGCCATTCAGCACCGACTCCCAGGCAAATTCTCATTAACGTAGCTTCAGCTTTTCACTTCTCTGTTTGTCTTTGAGATTATCTTGAACTCTACTTTAAACACTTAATGTCAAATTATGGATGCCCAGAGCAGATGTGCTGAGGTCGAGGGACACATGGGAGGCAGTTACTGCGCTCCCTGACTGGAGGGAGTGGGTGACACACATCGTGCTGCTGAGAGGTGCTGAGTACTCGAGGAGTGTGTCTGGGTGGGGCAGAGGGCTGTCCTATATTGGAAAGCTGCAGGAGGCTGGAGGTAAGGGCATCTAGTACCTCTGCCCCATCCAGATACCTCCCCCCACTTTCTACACCTTAGCGAGCATGCTCCCCAGTACCCTGTCCCTGCCTTACACAGGTCTGCAGACACCAGCACTGCTTGTGTGGGGCACCTCCTCCATTGTGTGGGAGTTTGGCACAGGGAGGCAGCTAATGTGTGGAGCAGCTGCTGCTGCTATCTAAGGAGCTGAGTGTGGCTGTAAGGATCCAAGGTCATGCTCCATTTTGGAAAGCAGGGCTTTGGAGTGCGGGGAGGTGCAGGCTGTAGACAATACTAAGTCTGGCTCTGTAGTGTTAGTTAAGTCACGTTTGAATAAAACAATGTAGCTGTTAAATAAAAGCTCTCCATGCCTTAATAAGAACCACAACCCAGCTGAAGCTTTTGATGTTGGGGAGCAGAAGTATCTGTTACGTCTCTCCCTCTTCTGAGCAGGGATGGAAATGACTTTAAATATGGCTGGGAGAGAGCTGAATTCTTCACTCCCCTCCTTAGCAAACGCTGGCATCTAGATATGGATACAAAATTGTGTTTTTAAAAAAAGTATCAAGGGCAGTCATGTGGCCCCAGAGCCATTGATTCATCCCCCACCAACAGTCAATTGCTTTTAGAGTGAAAATGAGAGTGGGTTGGAAAACAGAATTTTTATCCCATGGGGAATTCAGACATACTGACATTTTGTTTAATCTCAAATTGAAATTTTCAAAGAACCAAAAGTTCTGAAAAATTCTGATTCAAAAGGGTCAAAACAATTTTTTTTTGAAATTTTCAATGAAAACAAAATGTTTTACTCATTTCAAAAAGAAAATGTGGATTTGAAATTAAACATTTCATTTTGAATTAATACTTCAGCTTCCAATGTCATTGTGAGGTCAATGTCAGTTTGAAATGTTTTGTTTAGAAATTTCTTTGGAAATTTTTTGTCAAAATTGCCATTTTCCTGAAGAAACTTTCTGTTAACAATTTTCAACCAGCTATTGTCAAACTCTACATTGAGGAGGTCCTACATGCACTGATTCCTGAAAGCTGCCAAGCTCAGCCTTGGTGCACTGTGAATGGGAATAAATTCCAGGACAGTCCACCAAAAATGCTTTGCCACCATCCTCTGGAGTTCAAGTCTGATGAAGGACTGCAAGAACATGCCAGTTGACCATGATGGGTTGTATGGTGAGGTGGTGCTGGAGACAATGAGGTCATAAGTAGAGTGGGGCAGGAAACGGTTTCCCATCCCATGAGCGATTTTTTTTTAAGAAAATTTCCCATCCTGAAAAGACCATCTGGAAAATTTTCACAAACCAAAATACAGAAAATAATTCAGATTGAGGTCAACTGAAATAATTTTTATTTTGAGTTGGACCTGTTTATTATGGTTTTTATATATATGACATGAAAGTAATTTTGAAGAAACAAAAAATTGACCCTTTTTGTTTCAAAAATGTCAAATGGGACATTTTGACAATTTTTGATTTTTTTCCCCAAACATTTTTCATAACAGGAAATTTGTCAAAACCAAAATTCTTTCCTGCAAACAATTTTGGTTTTGATGAATCAGTATTTTTCTGACAAAAAGGCTTTTTATATACTTATCAATACTTTGAATGTACCTAGTATTAGATAGCAAGTCAATGCAGAACTCAGAACATAGCTGATATATGCTCCTATTCGTCTGTCCCATTTTACAATGGGCACATTATGAAGCTTTTAAAAAATAATAGGTGTTAATTGTAAAAACATAATGAGAAAAAATTGATGTAAATGGGGGCTTTTATCTCCCCCCTCCCAGCTCCTTGTTAGCCTTACTATGTATAATAATTCTATTACACAAAATACCCAAAAGATAATTGGAAAGCCAATTAATTCACAAGTTCAGACAGTCACTGAATTGTATAATTACCATTCCAGTAAGCTTGATTCTCAACTGAAAATCAAGAAGATAAGATTAAATAGGGGTAAGAGGGCCCCTATATTCAAAGCTTCATTATATTGCAGGTTGGCAGGGTGAACTCCTTAAATTGTATTCCGATCTCATTTACACTAGTATAAATCCAGAATAACTCCACTCACTTTAAAGGAGTTACTCCAGATGTACACTGACTGAGATTAAAATTTGGCCCTTAATCTTCAACGTTAATAAATATTGTAGCATTAATTCAAAGAAGAGCATTTACTGTAGTGATAGTTTGTGTTCAAGTTGGCTCTGAGATATACCTTCCTTGAACACTTTGAGCCCTGTGTATTTGCCAAATATCTTTTCTAGTTCAGCTTATGTTGTTTCTTTTTATGGCAGCAAGGTAGCAAAGGGTCCAGTTCATGTTCTAAGTGCTTGAAGGAAATTCCTTTGATGACAAATAGGGATTTCAGACATGGACCATTTACAGGACTGGGCCCATACTTTGTAGGCTCTAGATCAACAACATGGACTTGACAGATGATCAGTACAGCACAGTATATCACTTAACTTTTTAGGTAGGCAGGGCATCTTAGATCTCAGTGATATACTATCAAGGAAGCTGCGCTGTATCAAAGCGCAGGGATAGTGTTTCAGAATGTACCCAGTATACAAACTTCCTTAGATGCTGGCTAAGTTAGGTATGTGATCTTGCTGGCACAGTGAGAAAACCCGATGATGTTGCCTTTTGGCATTCTTAGAAATCATGATGATTCATGTACAGACAAACACAGTTTATATTCCTTCCATAACTTTACCAGCAAGTGAAGAAAAACTTCTATCCTTTGGCAGGAGTCCCTAATATACTTGGAACTGTTGACTGGGCTGGTGTGTTTATGAATTCTGACAACTTCATCTTGAACGTTGTTGCCAAATACCTGGGCTGTAGCCACAATAACTATATTTTCCAAATGTTTAAGCGTGAGTAGCTGCTAAGAACACTCCCTCCACATGCTGTGCTACATGGTTGCTATAAGCAGTAAGTTATCACGTGGAGATTCTTCTGTTACTTACTCCCTAATCTATTTTGTCAAGGTTATGTGTGAGGTTACTTCCAGACTCTCATGGCATGTATGGTCCACTCCTATGTAGGGTATGGCCTTACCCTCCTTTTTAAAGGACCCCTTATATCGTCTTATATCCTTTGGGAGCAAAGACATGTAGCAGCAAATACTACCATTGTGGTTAGTACAGAATGTCAGTCTGGCATTTTGAAAATGTTTAGCTGTCTGGACAGGACCAGGATAGCTTTTCATCTGGAAAATATTCAAAGGGTATTTGGTGGGGAAGGAAACCTGTCGCTGGGTAGTGTGATTATGGAAGCAAAGTGTGTGGAGATCGCCACTATTCAAGTAATCGGAGTGAGGAGAAGGGGAAAAAGTGATGGAAACATACCTTGTTCCTTTGACACTGTATCTGCTAATGTTTTAGAAGTAACTGCAGTGTCCTAAGGGACAGAATCCTATCCTATATTTGATGCACTTTGTCTATAGAAAATACCCTACCTCAACAATGGAAAAATCAGGGACCCTACCAATAATAGTCATAGTTTACTTTTTGTGTAGCATGTGAAGGATTCCATGGGTCTGATTCAAAAGCCATTAAAGTCAATGAAAACACTCCCACTGGCTTTCATGGGCTTTGGATCAGCCATGGATGCACCCAGTACCAGTAAAATGCAGCCACCTTTGAGACGGGGAGGACAATAAGTAGCTGGAAAAATGGTATCTACCAGAAACGATGTATCCTGGTTATGTTGCCTGTGTATGGGCTGAGAGGATGCAGATGGAGATTTTTCTCTCCCTGCTGGATCAACTCCAGCATCCCTGCATGCTACAAAATAGCGTATGACAGAGCGCTCTCCATGGCAGTGTAGACTGGCGGTTTGAGGGGGGGGGCAGTGTGGGAGCTGGCCAAAGATCAGCTAACCCAGACCCGCTGCACAGGGTGCGGTAGGGGGCAGCGGCCAGTGCTACAGGCCCGAGGAACAGCTGCAGAGGGGTTGTGCTGGTACAGCTCAAAGTGAGGATGGGAAAAGGAATCTGTTTTTCCTCAAGCCATCTGGAGGTTTCCCATGCAAGCCTTTTAACTTGGCTGTGCACAGGAGACTTATATTTGGCCTAAAAAGTTCTGTCAGTATAGGGGTGTGTAAAAATACAACCCCCCCCCCCCCCAGAGAACAGGATTAAAACAAGTGCAAGAAAAACGAATGTGGGACCATACCATAATCACACTGACGCAAAAGAGCAGATGCTTGAAAAGTTTTTCACCTTGCTCACCAATCTGTATTTTAAAATCAAACCTCTGCTGGAGATGCATGATTTGTAGAGCCTCCTTGGGGTAGGAAGAAAGCTCTGCCTATCAACTTTGAATCAGAATCGATCTAGGTACTTACATCTCCTCCCTCTCCCGTGCTCCCTGTGAGAATAGTATCTGAGGGTCTCACAATTTATCTAGCCTCACAACACCTCTGTGAGGAAGGGAAGTGCTGTTATCCCCGTTTTACAGGTGGAGAAGTACAGGTGACAGATAGACCAAGGGACTTGTCCAAAGTCACACAGGGCATTTATAATAGAGTAGGGTATTGAATCTTGATCTCTCAAGTCCCAGGCTAGTGCCTAACCCCTGGACCACCCTTGGCTTCAGCCTGTGCGATAAACTGGCTCCAAGCGCATGTTCAAATGTTAGTTTTGCCTACCCACTCTCAGTTGGCACAAGCTGCTCTGCAAATTGCTCTGTTTTCTATAAGGAATCCTTTCCAAGTTTGCTAGACATGGGAAGGAGATCAGTTCTCATTCCGATAAGATCTGCTTTTTGGCAGCTGTATGACTTTCAGACAAGAGACAGGACAGTGAAAGGAAGAGCCCATGAGGGGAGAGGTGATTATCACATTCCGGGGTGCAATCCAGACCTGTGAGGGGTTGTCACCACCTGCCCTGTGACCTCTCAATGCCTTGCTGATGTCGCTTCCAATCTGTGCCTCTCACAAACAGCCAAACAACATGCAGGGAGCATCCTGAATGTCTATGTATAGCTGCAGTCCTGATCTAGCAACTCTGACCCCAGCAACCTGTCAGCATTGCACTAGCCTTGGTTACAATTTGCAGAGTGACCCCAACACAATCCCAGTCCCAGATTTTCTCCAAAAATCTGTGTTCTGCAGAGTCCAGCTCTTTCCTGGACAATTCAGATATTAGAGGTCCATTGCCCCTGTAAAGGGGCAATATTCAACAGTTTGCACCTTTAACTGGAGCTCAGTTCAGTTTAGAAACAACACTGGATTAGTTTTGATTAAACTATAAAACAAGTTTATTTAACTACAAAGAGGAAGATTTTAAATGAGTACAAGTATAAGGCACTAAAGTCAGAAATGGTTACAAGAGAACTTAAGATAAATTGCTTTCTAGTAACCAAGGCTTAACAAGCTAGACTTGGTTCAAGGTGAAATCCTTACTGCATGTTTCCAGCAACACTGCTAATCAAATTTTCATGTCAGGATGCTTCCCAAAGTCAAAAGGCAGGTTCCTTTGTCTTCTTAGGTGAAAGATTGGGGGGGAAGGGAAGAGAGAGAGAGAATCCCCCTGGCATGTTTTTGCCCCTTGTTTTTTACAGTTTAGTCATCCTATGAAATGCATTTTCCTGAGGGTTACCCCATATAAAGTTCCTTTCAGCTATGAAGACGGACTTAGAATCTCCTGGTGAAAGAGGTTACACATTGTTTGCTAAAGTACAGATCAATCTGTTTCTGCCATCCTCCCTTTCCAAAGAATGGCCACTTGATTGGTGATTGCCAATTGTCTTTGATGACACCTGGCTAGAGGCATCTGTTTGTCCTTTGTCTTTGAGGAACAGATTTACTCCCTCCCCAAACTTGTCTGGTAAACACATTGCAGTCATAATTTCAGCTTATGTTCATAACTTTACATATAATGTTGCTAAACACATTTCACCATGATATTATTGATCAGTGAGTTACTAGTTTTCAAATGATACCTCACAAGGCATATTTTGTATGAAGATTATTACAGTAATGTGTAGGATGTGAATATAGGGATGCACTCAGTCATAGTGGTATCAGGTTGTTTCAAGTACAAAAGTTGTTCAAACATTAGCTTCTTGTCAGGAGGGTGTAATTTTTGGACAAGTCCCTAGGTGTATTTTAAGGTATTTTATTAAGGTGTATTTTATGGTAGCATTTCCATAATGAATGAAGGGAGATATATTCACCATTGTGCAGTGTAGTGAAATACAACATTTGGTTTCTAAAACCTGAAAATCTTTGTTACTAAAAAGCACAAAAAAGTTTTATTTGTTTGTGTTTTGTTATTTCATTATAATCCTTTTAAAAGGCACCAAGGTTTTTCTTCCTTCAGTTTTGGAGGGGAAAAAGTTACTTCGAGGCTAAGACTTTGGTATGCCAAGTCTCTCGCCAGACCAAATTTTCAAGGCGGTATCATAAACCCCTGAAAATGGGAGTTTTTAATGGAAATGCAGACACACAGTTAATTATATTGTCATGAATGGCGCCACTATAATTAGCTAACTTCTACATGATGCCAAGTTTTAAAGTATTTTACTTTTATGGCACTGGATGTCAGATACTATTTATGTTTGTTTCTTTCTTTCTTTTCTTTTCTTTTCTTTTCTTTTCTTTTCTTTTCTTATTGACCAGATTCACCAAGTTTGGAAAATGGCTTGCAGATTTTTCTTCAGATTTTAAGAACCTCACAGCCTCAATGAATAGCAGATTTCCAGATTATCAAATAGAAGGGGTTTCTTTCTCTAAGCCTCACATGAGGGAAAAACAACTGAAGAGAATTAGCTGGATGACCATGGACTTTTGGTTTCCCATGGGTGGCTTGTTTTGACATCAGTGGCAGCTGCTGTTGGACAGAAAGCTGTAAATGTCTGAATATCATAAATATATCCGGGGAAATAATTTTCAAGGAAAGCAGATACAATATGGATAAAGAAGGGAACAGAAAATAGAGTTTATAAACACAGTTTTTCTTACCAAGGAAAGGAGTTAATGATAAAGAAGAAAAAAATAAAGGAAGAGAAGAATAATGAAGGTGGCTGTATCCAAATATTTATTTGTTGATTTATATAACTCATTTCACATGCCTAAGATGCTTTACACAAATAAAAACTGTGGACACACTGGGATCACTGCTTTATCAGCCACTGAAATGCAGCTGATTCTAGAGCAGAATACACAACCATTACACTAGGATGAGTAACAATACACTTCAGGCCCCAAAGTGAAGATCAACTAAACTAAACTAAGGCCCCAACTAAAGCAATAGAAAAATTTCTGTAGTTAGACTGTAAATACCCAAAAAGGAATTGGATTACTGTTAAGGGTTTAACACCCCTATTCCTGCAAAAAGGGTCATGGTAACTTTACTGTCCAGGAGTGGTCTGGGGCCTCAGTTTTAAGCAAAGCTGCGGAAGAAATAATTGGCAACCTATAACTGAGTCAATAAATCTTGTCTTTTCTTGTGGTCACAGAATATCCACAAGCAGATAGTGATGTCATCATGTTTACTCACTGTCAGTGTAAACTGGATGATTTATTCCCGAATGTTTTGACTTTATGAACTGATCACAGCTGGTTCTCTCTCTGTGTTCAATACTCAGTATTTGAAATTCAAGCTACTTCTTAGTAGTGATTGGTCAGATAAGAGATATGATATTGTGGTGCTCCTGTGGCCATATCTCAAATGCACCACTGACACGTGCTCTTGGCTGGGAGTCCAGTAGGAGGCGATGTAAACCTTTCGGAGCCAGACAGGGATTTTAATCTAGTTAAAAATTGTCGTAAACAGAAGGAATCCCAGCTGACCTATTAGGGCAACTTTATTTCTCCTTTGTGCCACAGAGCTGTGCAAACTGGACCTGTTCACAAGGACACACCAGTCTCTTGCAAGCTGCCCCGTATGCCTATAATATCATTCCTTATCATGTAGATGGTGCAACCACTTCTCCTTCAAATCTCTCCTGAAAGTCTGTCTCTTTCTGCAGTTCCTCACACAATGAGCTTCTATTTACTTTTTTTAAAAAGTAAGAGAATTAACAGCAAAATCAGAATGTACCTGATACATGGTGCACTCCCCAAGCAAACATATAACCACTTTCTATGTACTTCCTCCTTTCTCTTCCATCACCTATGCCTGCTATGTCCCACCATAGCCACATTCCAGTAATATATTCCAGAGGCATAAATAATAGAAAATACCTTAATGCCACTATATAAATCCATGGTACACCCACACCTTGGATACTGTGTGCAGTTCTGGTTGTTTCATCTTGAAAAAGATCTATTAGAATTGGATCTTTAGAAAAAGATCTATTAGAATCTAATAGAGCAGGGCAATGAGAATGATGAGGGGTATGAAACAGCTTCCGTATGAGGAGAGAGTAAAAAGCCTGGGACTGTTCATCTCAGAAAAGAGACGACTAAGTGGGGAATAAGACAGAGGTCTATAAAATCATGAATGGTGTAGAGAAAGTGAATAGGGAAGTGTTATTTATTCCTCATAACACAAGAAATAGGGCTCACCCAATGAAATGAATTGGCAGCAGGTTTAAAACAAACATAAGGAAGTACTTCTTCACACAGTGCATAGTCAGCCTGTGGACCTTGTGGCCAGGGGATGTTGTAAAGGCTAAAAGTGGGTTCAAAAAAGAATTAAATAAGTTCATGGAGGATAGGTCCATTAATAGTTATTAGCCAAGATGGTGGGGGATGCAATGTCATGTTCTGAGTGTCCCTAAACCTGCAACTGCGAGAAGCTGGTACTGGACAATGGGATGGATCGCTCAAAATTTCTCAGTTCTGTTCATTCCCTCTGAAGCATCTGGCACTGGCCACCATCTGAAGACAGGATACTAAGCTAGATGGACCATTGGTCTGACCCAGTATGGACGATCCTATTGTTTCCGTGAGATAAAGACCCCCCTAAAAACCTCTGTGAAATCTGGGAATGAAGCCTCAGGGAGAGACTGAGTGAGTCTTGTGCTGATCTTTAAAAAACCTGAACAAGGAGTCCGGTGGCACCTTAAAGACTAACAGATTTATTTGGGCGTAAGCTTTTGTGAGTAAAAAACCACTTCTGCATCTGAAGAAGTGTTTTTTTTACCCACAAAAGCTTATGCCCAAATAAATCTGTTAGTCTTTAAGGTGCCACGGGACTCCTCATTGTTTTTGTGGATACAGACTAACACGGCTAGCCCTCTGATACTTAAAAAACTTGAACGTTGAGGAATCCTTCTCCCTTCTCCACCCTGATCAAACATTGTGGTCTAGCCTGGCAAGAAGTTTAAAATAAATGGCTTTCGAATGAAAATAGAAATAAAATCTAGGAAAACATTCTTGTCTGTGCTTAATTTTTTTGTTCTGTTGAACTGATATGAAACTTTTACGTTTCAATTACAAAGCACACTTCAATCTAAACTTCTTGGGTAAATCAAATTGGGACTACCAAGATTTCTGAAACTGCTTTTAAAAAATTAAATGTAACACATCTTTTACAATTCCAAATAAGGGCATTTACTTGAGAAGGAACCAGAGAATTAGTCTGAAGAGTGCAAAAACATTTTGATGCCAACAATATTTTACTCCATAGAATACCTCACTTAAGCATAGATTCCAGCTCATATGAGCAAAATAATAGCCCAGAGGAGTGCTTCATGTAGGATTATTTAATTCTGCTCAACAAACTGCTACTTTTAGCTTGGAAAAATATTCTCAAAAACTGGTGGGCAACCAAGTAGCCAGTACAAAGCCAAATGACATCCCCAGTTTCTCAATGCAACAAAAGATCAATGACATCCCCCCTTGCTGAGTGAAAATTAGCAGCAGGTCTTTGCACAGTGCAGATACTTGAGGGTGTGGGGGGAATTCTGTCATTGTTATATTTGCTATTTCTGCATGTTGGCACCTATCTTGAAAGCACAACAACTGTTTACTTTAGCTCCGTAAGTAATTTCCTGTATTTTGTATTTGTTAATCATGATGTGCTGTGTGCAAAGGAGATCAATTTCCAAATGTAGACAAAGCAAGCAACCCTGAGAATTGTTTAAATATAGGAGCTATTATCCAACTCTCAAAAATTCATGGTTTAGGAAAACAAGCTCAAAAACTGTTGCTTCCACTAAATTTGAAGCACGGATCAGGAAATCATACCCTCAGGCCTTGCAAATATTAGATTTCATGAGATCAACCCAACTTTTGCCATGACCAAATCAAGATCATGCCTGTTTCCCATTTCTAAATTAAAAAAAGAACAATCAATGAAAGAACCACAGAATTAACTACAATTATGAGCAATGTAAAGCTACTAGCTTGTTTCACAAATATTCCCACATGAAAAAAGATGTGTTTGTGAATACTGGATCCTGGCCACATTGTTATCAGTCAATGTTCATCTGATGCATTGTCTACTGGGGACCAGGTTGTGCCCTTGCTAGGGGATTATTTGTGATCTGGTAGGTGTTTTCTAGCTTTGATGTCTATGAGCCTTTGAATTTAACTCTGGCTTTCTACAGAGAATTTTCACTTACCATTTCAATGTATTCTATTGCAGATACAATTAACATGCTATGTTGCACAGTATGTCAGAGAATATAATAAATTATACGAGAAGTTGAGAGTAAAAATAAAAAATTGGGTCCTGAGGTAACGATAAAGCACAAATAAAAGCCAGTAGAGTAGGGAAGAGAGGAAACGTAATTATAATAAAATAATACATCCTCTACCAAATAGAGAGACAGAGAAAATTCCAACCAGGTGTGTCTGATAGAGGTAATAGACTGTGGACAACTTGAACAAAGGCTATTTTCAGTTCTCATTCAGTCCTGGTACTACAATAATATCCTGTCGAATTAATTCATTTAATCCCTGGTTGAATGCTAACTCATTGTTCAAGCTGTTCACAGTCTATAGATTTCTGCAGTAGAATGAATTCAGCATAAGCCTTCCGGTGACATATAGCTCACACTTTCTTTCTTGCTTTCACAGTTTCATTTCTGTACACACATATTAGTAAAAAGAAAAGGAGTACTTGTGGCACCTTAGAGACTAACAAATTTATTTGAGCATAAGCTTTCTGAAGTGAGCTGTAGCTCACAAAAGCTTATGCTCAAATAAATTTGTTAGTCTCTAAGGTGCCACAAGTCCTCCTTTTCTTTTTGCGAATACAGACTAACACGGCTGCTACTCTGACTCATATTAGTATAATTTCTCTTGTATTTCCCATTGTTTGTATTTTCTGAATATCACAGTACAGCACTATAAGCTCCTCAAGGCAGGGATTTCATATTTATGGCCCCAAGCCAGCAAAGCACTTAAGCACATGCTTAATTTAAAGCACGTGAGTAATTTGAATGATCTCAACCATTGCTTTTGTGGACCAGGGCAATATATCTGGAATACAGCCTGAGCTGCATAGTTTATAGTCTTATATTTCTATCAGATGAGTGTTCCATTGAGTTATAAATTGTTTGCAACTATACTTGTCGATTTACAGTAATATATTGAAATTTAACCTGAGAGAACTCCACAACAATATGTTCAGCTGTGGTAAGGGTGACCTGAAAAGGTAGAGGTCTTTCCATTTTCATTTGCCCTAAGAAAACAGCTATCTGTGGCAAAAATCAGGCTTTTTGTTTGGGATTTTCCCCTCCATGTGTGAAAGCTGCTTCTTTCTTTCTGCAAAATAGTCAAGGAAAGCATGAAAAATGGTTTGTTTTTTATTTTATTTAAACAGACCTGTTGAAAAATCTTTAATCACTGCAGAGGTTCTCCAAATATTCATTCTTCTCAGCACTGTGTAATAGAAAGCTGCTCTTTCTTATGCAGCCACCTTTCCCACCAACACCAGCACTTACAATGGCCTGACTGGCTCTGAGGAAAAGCTCCCTGGACTGTTTAAGAATGGCTGTTTTACTGGTTCATTTAGCTGTGAATTCCTTTTCTTTTTCTGGAGTACCAGTATGGATCTCTTGCAGTGTGAAGAGTAAGGTGCAGGAATAGGTAATGTCTTAAACAGAAGTCTCTCCTCCCCCCTCCCAGTATATTTTATTAAACGATTTAAGCAATGCTCTGTAAGCCGAATACCTCCTAGGCTTGTTCAGAAAGACAGACACTGTAGTCCAAAGTGCTCATGCCACTGGAAAAGGTAGGTGGTATAAAGATAGCAAAATACCTGCCCTAAGCAGAGGGAAGAGGTTATTTTTCTAAATGGTTTGCTATATCTCTGCCATACACATGTGCCTGTCTTTTCAAAGGAGGCGTAATCATTGCCAGTGTGCTTCATTGAGATGTCATTGTCCATTATACTGTGCTGTGTGTAACAAAAGAAATACTCAAGTATATTGTTGCAGTCCTCTTCAGAGCAGTTGCAGGGCCCTTGCTGATAAAGTCCTTTCTTTCTCCCCACCAGGAAGGAACCATGCTCTTTCATTGTTATTCGCATCTGTGTGAGTATTTCAAAACCATTGTTGAAGTCAAAGGGATTCATGCCTGGCCAGAGAGATCCTGTGAAACGTTTGATGTGCTACTGTAGGAAACAGAAATTTCCTTCAGTTTCCTTGGATGGAAACTTAAGCTCTTTGTTCCCTAGAACTCTGACTCATGGACTACTCTCTTCAAAAGAAATTTGGGCTTTTTGTGTTGTTTTTATATCAGGAAGAAACAGCTTTGCTTTGTTTATGAGTTTAATTCGTTGTTGTTACTAAAGGAGAAACTTTAAAGATCTTTTTTAATGTAATAAATGCAAAAACATCCAGCATCTGTTTTCCTATCACTGGTAAATAGTTGCTTTTTAAATACTGAAACACTGCAAAAGAAGTGAGGTCTAGTGGTTAGAGCAAGAAATTGGCTAGCAGTATGACAGTGGTTTCATTCCTAGCTCTGCCTCTGGCCTATTGTGTGACTTTGAGCAAATCATTTATGGCCTGGTCAGAGCTGTAGGTGCTCAGTACTTCTGCAGATCTGACCCTTAACTGCCATGCCACATTTCAGAGTAACAGCCGTGTTAGTCTGTATTCGCAAAAAGAAAAGGAGGACTTGTGGCACCTTAAAGACTAACCAATTTATTTGAGCATAAGCTTTCGTGAGCTACAGCTCACTTCATCGGATGCATACTGAGGAAAGTGTAGAAGATCTTTTTGTATACACAAAGCATGAAAAAATACCTCCCCCCCACCCCACTCTCCTGCTGGTAATAGCTTATCTAAAGTGATCACTCTCCTTACAATGTGTATGATAATCAAGTTGGGCCATCTCCAGCACAAATCCAGGTTTTCTCTCCCAGCCCCCCCACCACAAACCCACTCTCCTGTTGGTAATAGCCCATCCAAAGTGACCACTCTCTTTACAATGTGTATGATAATCAAGGTGGGCCATTTCCAGCACAAATCCAGGGTTTAACAAGAACATCTGGGGGGGGGGTAGGAAAAAACAAGGGGAAATAGGTTACCTTGCATAATGACTTAGCCACTCCCAGTCTCTATTAACTTAGGCTTGAATAGAGACTGGGAGTGGCTAAGTCATTATGCAAGGTAACCTATTTCCCCTTGTTTTTTCCTGCCCCCCCCCCGCCCCAGACGTTCTTGTTAAACCCTGGATTTGTGCTGGAAATGGCCCACCTTGATTATCATACACATTGTAAGGAGAGTGGTCACTTTAGATAAGCTATTACCAACAGGAGAGTTTTAGAGTAACAGCCGTGTTAGTCTGTATCCGCAAAAAGAAAAGGAGTACTTGTGGCACCTTAGAGACTAACCAATTTATTTGAGCATAAGCTTTCGTGAGCTACAGCTCACTTCATCGGATGCATACTGTGGAAACTGCAGAAGACATTATATACACAGAGACCATGAAACAATACCTCCTCCCACCCCACTCTCCTGCTGGTAATAGCTTATCTAAAGTGACCACTCTCTTTACAATGTGTATGATAATCAAGTTGGGTCATTTCCAGCAGAAATCCAGGTTTTCTCACCCCCCCCCCCTTTTTTTTTTCCAAAAACCACACACACAAACTCACTCTCCTGCTGGTAATAGCTTATCCAAAGTGACCACTCTCCTTACAATGTGTATGAAAATCAAGGTGGGCCATTTCCAGTACAAATCCAGGTTTTCTCACCCTCCCCCCCCCCCCCCCAAAAAAAAAAAAACAACACACACACAAACTCACTCTCCTGCTGGTAATAGCTTATCCAAAGTGACCACTCTCCCTACAATGTGTATGATAATCAAGGTGGGCCATTTCCAGCACAAATCCAGGTTTTCTCACCCCCCCACCCCCATACACACACAAACTCACTCTCCTGCTGGTAATAGCTCATCCAAAGTGACCACTCTCCCTACAATCAAGGTGGGCCATTTCCAGCACAAATCCAGGTTTTCTACTGGAGAGTGAGTTTGTGTGTGTGTGGGGGGGGGTGAGAAAACCTGGATTTGTACTGGAAATGGCCCACCTTGATTTTCATACACATTGTAAGGAGAATGGTCACTTTGGATAAGCTATTACCAGCAGGAGAGTGAGTTTGTGTGTGTGGTTTTTGGAAAAAACAAAAACAAAAAAACCCTGGATTTATGCTGGAAATGGCCCACCTTGATTATCATACACATTGTAAAGAGAGTGGTCACTTTGGATGGGCTATTACCAGCAGGAGAGTGAGTTTGTGTGTGTGGGGGGGGGGCGGAGGGTGAGAAAACCTGGATTTGTGCTGGAAATGGCCCAACTTGATTATCATACACATTGTAAGGAGAGTGATCACTTTAGATAAGCTATTACCAGCAGGAGAGTGGGGTGGGAGGAGGTATTGTTTCATGGTCTCTGTGTATATAATGTCTTCTGCAGTTTCCACAGTATGCATCCGATGAAGTGAGCTGTAGCTCACGAAAGCTTATGCTCAAATAAATTGGTTAGTCTCTAAGGTGCCACAAGTACTCCTTTTCTTCTTTCAACAGGAGAGTGGGTTTGTGTGTGGGAGGGGGGGAGAGAAAACCTGGATTTGTGCTGGAAATGGCCCACCTTGATTATCATACACATTGTAAGGAGAGTGATCACTTTAGATAAGCTATTACCAGCAGGAGAGTGGGGGGGAGGTATTTTTTCATGCTTTGTGTGTATAAAAAGATCTTCTACACTTTCCACAGTATGCATCCCATGAAGTGAGCTGTAGCTCATGAAAGCTTATGCTCAAATAAATTGGTTAGTCTCTAAGGTGCCACAAGTACTCCTTTTTTTTTTTTTGCCATGCCACAGTTTCTCTGGGTTTACAATGGATGTAAAACTTCCACAGAATTTTTGCACAGTATGTAAAGCACAGTATTTTTAAAGCACTTTTAAATGGAGATCTTCAGATAAAAGCTGATGTAGATGTGCAATTTACTTGATTATTACCAGACATTAGGTTACATGGACCAGGGTCTAGTCAGACTATGTGAGGGTATCAAAGAGATTTTCCCTCTCCCCTGCCGCTTACATCCCTGCATAGGATCTGGCCACAAGCCCAATGTAGGGCGTAGTTCCTTCTCCCTCCTATTGTTCCCAGGGGTGTTGGAGGCCTAGGGACGGCCAGCAGTGATGGGAGGGTAGTGTTATGATGTACCTTCTTGGAAGGTGGTGTAACAGGCAGGCAGCTGGTGTGTGCTGTCTTTGAGATCCTAGGCAACCAGGACTCCTTCAGGGGGCTGCAGCCGGTGTCTGTTCCCTTCATGATCCCTGCTCCTGCGAGGGCTGGCACATTTACTTCACAGAATGAGAGCAAGTGATAAATGACAGGTAGCTTATCTGTAACCTGGCACTTATTGGGGCAAGCATGTATATATAAGAATGCTATAAGAGAACAGAGAAATATTGAAAGAAACAGCATGTCTATAGTATCAGCATTTTCGGAATTGATGTGTGAATTCATAAATGTGTCAGTATTTAAGATGAGTTTATCTATAAAATCTTCGGTTTGGTTAAAAGAAAAGGAGTACTTGTGGCACCTTAGAGACTAACCAATTTATTTGAGCATAAGCTTTCGTGAGCTACAGCTCTCATCCTCGGATGCATACTGTGGAAAGTTTAGAAGATCTTATTATATACACACAAAGCTTATGCTCAAATAAATTGGTTAGTCTCTAAGGTGCCACAAGTACTCCTTTTCTTTTTGCAAATACAGACTAACACGGCTGTTACTCTGAAACCTAGGTTTGGTTAGTAGCTCATCTTCCTCTTTCTATTCCTTTATGTAAGTGTAAATGGATGGTCATGGTGAAAACTCTCCCCAGCTGTGTTGTCACTTGAGCTCTCATCTCAAGAGGCCTTTGGACTACCATATATTGGAGCCATATTCTCTGGGTTTAGAAAAATACCTGGGAACAAGAGTGGCTTTAAGCACCTTGGTACCACCTGTGTTTTACCCTGAACAAGCACCTCTTAGGACCCACTGAGAGCAGCCCCAGAACAGGAACACGGTGATTCTAGGGCTGGGGTATTTCTACACCCCTTCCTGATATCATTATAATATGGCCCCAGTGTAGTGTAGAATCTGGCTCTGGATGCAAACTTCTCTTCATTTCTCCCTCTTTTTGTGTTAAGTGTTTACAGGACTTAGCACAGTGAGGCCCTGATCTCTGATATGGGTCTCTAGGCACGGTATAACTATTTAAGTTAGGGCTGTGATTTTTTTACTGATATAATTATACTGGTGCATCCCCTCATGACGTTGCAGTTATACCAGTATAAAGGAGACTTATACTGATATATCTTATTCCCCTTTCCTTATGGGAATAAACTGTACCAGTATAAGTCTCCTTTATATCAGTATAACTGCATCCACACTAAGGGGGGTCAGGGTTGTACCACTTTAATTATACTGGTGTGGTTAAAGCAGTACAACTTTTGTGTGTAGACAACCTTAAGTCGATGCTTCAGATGAGGACAGCACAAAATTGTCAGGGTTATTTATTGAGAATTTTGCAAGAAAAGTCATATTTCTTAAACTTTTAAGGAACTTTTGAAAAATCAAAAAGTTTTGTAAGGGGAAAAAAACTTTTTTCCTTTTTAGGTTCAGGAAACCAAGAAAATTTTCTGCTGCTGGGAATGGACTTTGTAGAGCTGGTCACCTTAAGATTAAAAAAAAAAAGAAACCTGACAGCAACAAGGTATGTCTTTCATGTTCCTCCCAGCTGCTAACCCTGTTATCCTGCAACTGTTGTAGCTTTTTGCTAAAGGTTTAAATGAAAAATTAATGGGTTAGAGATGCTTTTGTCTTTTTTCCCCTAACCTCAGCTTCTTTCCAGCCTCCACAATATAATTTTCCATAAATTTCAAAATAAATTGTATATAATGTATATTTTTATTTAAAGTTTTATGTTTAAACAGCCGACTTCTTTAAATTGGCCTTTGTCAATTCTCTGAGCCATCTAGTCCTTCAAATTTATCTTTTATTTTCTAAGTTAACTTTTTTTTTTAAATCAAGTTGCACATTCATGTTTATTATGATAACGGCAAAGAGAAGATTTAAGAATGTCCAAACAATTTTGTTTTATATTCTTTCTTTCTCTTTCTGCTTGAGTTTTCCAGACCACTTTCCATAGACATATTTATGTATGGGCTTTTAAGAGAGATGATCACAACTTTGTTTACTCACTAATCATTGAATGAGAGGCATTGCTCAGTCCCTGCTGAGTAGGCTGAAATCTGAACACTCAGCACTAATTAGAACTTTTCACTTGGTGATTAATTTGAACCAACAGAGTTAAGTTTACATAAAGTGCTACATTCTGAAGTGCGTGGGTCAAGCCTCCATTTATGTAACTCTTTTAAAATAGGAAATGCTGGTTTTCAAAGTGCAATGGTAACTAAACATTACATAGCATTTCAGTTGCATGGTAAAACTCTCTCTTGCTTCTTCATGCAGCAGGTGGAGAAGTTTATGGCGGAAGGCTACAAAATCTCTAGGTTTCCTTGCTGTCATGTTTCATCTTGTTGTTATTTCCAAAGATATTGTTGACTTCTGATCAGCAAGAGCCAGTGTGATATTGACTGGATGGTTGGAAGCCAAGTTGTACCAGAAGGGAAGACCCGGGCCATGTCACTACATACTCGAATGACACGTCGGATGTATGAAAACTTCATCTAGCTCATAGCCCATCTTTCATCTGTCCATCACTTTCCGCTTAGCTATTGTGGTTTGTTTGCAGACAATTCTGTTTCCTTAGGCTAACTTGTTATCTGGAGATTAAACATTCTCCCATGAATGTAAACCCTGCTCTCAACCACTTTCAAACTGCAGTGTCACTGACACCTGAGGCGCCATAAAATATAGCAGCATGAAAGGGTGATACCTGGCTAACTTGTCCCCATGCGTTGTTGATCTTAATGTTGAAGGATGGCATTTCTCAGTACAGATTCCTTTGTGGGCTCCTTTAAAAGTTGTCTTTGAGCTGTTAAAAGTGTGCCTTGCATTGAATGGGAAATAGCTGAGTGTCGAGTGTTTTGCAGGGTGAATGTGCTGGTCAACTCCTATCACTGTGTGCCAGCAGGGAGTTTTTGTTCCCAAACACTTCAGCAATGCTGCAAGAGGCGATGTGCGTGCTAAATAAGACTTTCCCATTTGCCACAGTACATGTCAAACTGGATGTTGATGCATTGCAACTAACAAAGCAGGTAGGCAAAGTAATATCTTATATCATTTGTGATTTGTATGTTTGCCATTTCCTATAATGAAATGTAAAAAAGAAGCTTAAAACTCTTACATTACATTGTTTTAATAAAGATACAATGATTTCCAAAGAGATCAGGTACTGTACCTACAGATATGGGAAGGAATGGAAATTAGTTAGGCTACCTAGCCAGGAGGAGAGCAAAAGCACTATCTCTTATATTGTGATATACCTGTTTGCCCCCTTTCAGAGTACAAATACAGTTCTCTGCCTATTATAGCTGGTTATGTAACTGTTCCTCTGTAATTAAACTGCAGAATTTATGCCAAAAAGCCTGACATCTGCTGTACTACAATGGAGTAAGTATGTGAAAAAAGGGGAGGGTCGAGAGGACTTTTAGCACTGGTTCTATTACATCCAGGCTGATGCTCACCAAAGATTTTATAAGATTCCAAAGATTTTATAAATTGATCCAGTATTTGGAATAGTCATAAATATTATAATTATTTGTATTACATTAGTGCCTCTAGGCCAGGGCCTCATAATGTTAGGTGCTGTACGAACATGTAACAAAGGAATGAATACTCCTTATCCCAAAGATCGTACACTCTAAGTGTGACTATATAGATAACAGGTGGATAAAACGAACCGATGGGGGAAGCACAAAGAATCAGTGAGATGATCAAGTCAATGTAAATACAAACTGAAATGTCCCTCCTATGCTACACCAACTCTTGTGTGCTTTCATTATTGTCTTAACTGAGGACAATATCTACATTTTCAGATGCTAAAACTCTGGCAGAGAGAATTCTCACCAGATTTTTATGTTATCTCTAAGATGGGCAACATGTCCATTTCTTCACCAGAGATGCCAAAATTAAAAGCCTAAAACTGCAAATCTTGAGTCTCATAGGTAGACTTTACGTAAATCAATTTAAATCAATCAGACTACTCAGGTGAGTAAAGACTACTCAAGTCAGCAGGCTCTGGATCTGAGAGACTTATTTGGTGGATTTAGGATTTTGTCCGTTCATGGATTGTGAGAGTGAGCGAAAGATGTATGTTGTGTCAAGCATCTTTTCAAAACAGGACAGATCCTGAAAAACTGCCTAGGAGAAATCTTGAGAATTCTACAGCTTCCTTCCCTGTCCAATTTGCAGCTTTGTGTTGCAGTTAGTGGCCTGTCACATTACTTTTTTTCCACAGGAAAAATTGTACAAGAAGTGGATATATTTGGACACATTCAAAGTCAATACTTTAAAGTTTTATTATACCTCAAAAGAAGGAGTGATTCATGCAGGATAATATATATGTATGAAACTCTGAACATAATATCCTAGCTGTACAATGATTTCTTTACTCTTCTGCCACAATTCACCCTAAAACAGGGTTGATATAAGATTAAGAAAGAGAAAATCTGGAGGTGATGGGCTGAGTTTTTTATGGTCCACCCAGTCACTGGCTTGATTGTCCTAAAGTAGTAAGAGACTAAGAAACCAAGGAAGAAATTCTCATTGTAATAGAAATTCTACATATAGCTGTGGTGGGGTAGATATGTTTTATGAGCATGAGTTTCAAATGAATATGTCACCCCAAACTAGACCATCACGCATGATTTACAGGCAATATAGTTTGCAGAAGAACTATTTTAAAATGTTTTAGAGAGTTTTAAACAGCTGCTAGGTATATTTTAAATACACTTCTCCCTTTGTAGGTTTCCTAGGACCATGAATCTAATTCTCCAGGTATTGATGGTGGAAAGAAATGACCACTAATATTTGAGATCCCTCTTAAAGATAGATAAGCTATTTTAGAGTACCTCTATGGACCACATTATCATAGTATTTCTGTTCCTCACAATCTTTAATGTTCAATGCCATGATAATGCTGTGATTTGTAAGATCAGGTATGTGAGACTCTATCAGGCCTAGAAGCAAGTACTGTTCCTATTGGAAAGCCTACGACTTTCCTTTTTCCAGTGTGTATCACACCAATTTATAGCCCTGATGGGTCACAAATCATCAGACCTCAAACCTGCCACTAGTCTATGGCTGTTTGTGGTATTGGTGAGAACATGAGGTAGATACCAGAATACCATGTACAGTTGTGGTATAAAGATTTTTAAAAGACTGTTGAAAACTGGGGAAGGTGCAGAAAAGAGCTGCAAAAATTATCAGTGGTCTGGAGAAAATGGCTTACAGTGCTGAAAGAAGAAAAGGAGGACTGCAATGCTGAGATTCAATCCTGTAGGGTTTATCAAGAAGAAGATTGAGGTGATTTAATTAGGGTATAAATACCTTCACAGGGAGGAAATACCAGGCTCTTTAATCTCATGGAGGAAGGCATAACAAGAACCAATGACTGGAAGTTGAAGCCAGACAAATTCAAACTAGAAATTAGGCAAAAGTGTTTACAAGTGCTAGTGACTAATCATTGGCGAAAATTACCTAGAGAAGCGGTGGATTCTCTATCTCCTGAAGTCTTCAAATAAAGATGATATGCTGTATGCCAACAAGTTTTGGGGTTTTTAGGGGTAGTTGGCTGAAATTTAATGGTCTGTGATATACAAGAGGCCCTTCTGGCCTTAAACTCTATGAATCTAGCCCATCCTGGGCCACAAGCAAAACTGATTTTGTTGGGAAATTTCCCATTTTGGGAGTAGGGAAGAATGAAAGATTTTTGTGGCTGGTGATTTAAAAAGTGGTTTCACAGGATTTCTATTTGTTTCCTGTGGAATGTAGCAAATTTAGCACAGAATTAAATGTGGATGAGAATTGAGAGGCAGATCTGAGAAACCGCTAGGTATTTTGATTCTGGCTTTATTCGAATGAAGCTTACTTGGGATTCAAAGGCTGGCTTTGAGCCCATTCACCTTTAGGTCTTCAAAGGAACCTGAAGAAAGATGGTGAAAGAGAGAAAAGATGACTGTAAATCATGGAAGAGGAGGATAAGCCACAGGCCATCAAGTCTGCAATAGAGTGAGACGTGTTACAGCTGTATCAGAAGTAAAGGAAAATCTGTTCTGGATTTTCAGTTTCCATGCATGTAATGGTGGCCCACCAATCAAATATCTGAGGAAACCTCTTCAGTGCAGCATGTGACCCTAACGGCACCTGGAATTTCCTCCAGGAGGCCATCTAGTACTGTACAGCTGGGGACTATGCTTCAAAGTGCAAAAAGTGATTAAATGGAGAGGAAACACCCCTGGAAAGAGGTCTGGTTCCCATGGGGCAGGAAATGAAAAAGAGGACCTCTGTAAGAAATTAATTACACATGTGCTTAACACTGCCCAATGTGAGTAGGTCTGTTGACTTTAGTGGCATTAACTATGGTATAAAGTTAGGCATACGCTAAGTTTTTGCAGGATCAAGGCCTAAATGAACTGAGTCGCATTGTGCAAATCAGTTCAGGTTGAATCCTAAATTTTGCTATCAGAAATGAACATGCATTAAACAATAAAACATTGGAGCGGCTGTGATCCATTCTCTGCATGCCAAATACTGATCTGCGTGGAAACGATATGGGCGAGTCCGTTCCCATCAAATTTCTTGACCAACCTTTTCTTGTCTCACCGTTAATGGAAGGTATGTGTTTAATTTGTAAGGTGGTGCTTAAAAGCTTAGTTTTTTCATATTGCTGAGCATATGGCAGTATGAGATAAATGATGGTGGCAATGTGATATTTTTTTGAAGAATACCGGTAAGGATAATGAAACTGGCCTCCTTTTAAAACACTTTGAGGTCAATGGATGAAAAGCACTACATAAGAACTAGGCATTATTCCATACATTGTTAATGAGGAAGCTGGTGAAAGTCCTATAGACCAGTGGTTCTCAGCCAGGGGTACGCAGAGGTCTTCCGGGGGGTTCATCAACTCATCTAGATATTTGCCTAGTTTTACAACAGGCTACATAAAAAGCACTAGTGAAGTCAGTGTAAACTAAAATTTCATACAATGACTTGTTTATACTGCAGCATATACTGAAATGGAAGTACAATATTTGTATTCCAATTGATTTATTTTATAATTCTATGGTAAAAATGAGAAAGTCAGCAATTTTTCAATAACAGTCTGCTGTGACACTTTTGTATTTTTATGTCTGATTTTGTAAGCAAGTCATTTTTAAGTTAGGTGAAACTTGGGGGTACGTGAGACAAATCAGACTCCTGAGAAGAGTACAGTAGTCTGGAAAGGTTGAGAGCCACTGCTGTAGACTATTCATAAAAGACATATAGCAAATATGGTGATGTGATTGTCAAGGCCTTATGTACGCCAGTCAGGCCCTGATTCAGCAGAGCACTTAATCACATGCTTGATTCCCATTGTCTGGGTTGAAAGTTCCCCATAGTACACAGGGCCTTGCTTTTTGTTAAGACTGCACTGCTTGCTATACACTTGTGTGTGGCTAGTCCTTGCTGAGGTGTTGGGGTTTGGTCTGCCTTCCTTTCCAAAATGGATGGTTAATAATTTCTGTTAGCATTTCATTTGACATACAGAGAGTGTAAACCTGTGTTTATTTTGTCTAGCTTTTGTTAACGCTGAGTGCATACAAATTACATGGTATACATCTATACGTGCTGCATAGCTACATCATGGTGACTCATTCAGAACATGGATATGGCTCAGTAAAGCCTGGTGTTAAATATGGACAGCTATCCAAAGAATACAAATTATTTCCATATTTTGTGTGTGTGTGTGTGTGTGTGCGTGCAGTGAAGGGTGTTGTCGCTATTAACAGTGTGATGATGATAGGACAGTGTAATTCCTTTACTCACCTCACATCTCTAGCACGTAGATTGGAGCCGGTGTTCTCCTTACACTTTTCCTATAGAATAACTAGAGGGAGGGCACCCAGAGGAATATATGAGCCTGTTGATGTCATCATGCCGGTGCCAGGAGTCTGCCCTCTCAGTCTGCCCTGGACTTAGTCTCTGAAAACAAGTAGAATTACAAAGCTGACCTGGGAAAAATATTCACGTAGCGGTTTCATAACTAAGGGGGGTGGTGGGGGGAGAATGATTTTTACAAATGACTTTCAAGTTAGCACAGTCCCATTAACTGCACAACAAGTGACATTATTTAACTAGACAAGGCCACATTTTTCTATTCTGCTTTATACCCCATGTAACCCTACCAAAGTCAATGTAGTAGGTGGGAATATCAGTGTAGGGTAAGTTTTGGAGTTAGACACAAAAGGTTGCCCAGATCTGTGAACTTCTGCCCCTTGATCATTTGGTTATTCTTCCACGTGTACACATAGCAGCAGGAGTCCTCCATGCCAGTCCTTAAAAACTGGTATTTGCTGAGTTCCATATTCTAGCTCTAATACTTCTGACACAGGTAAGTAACATATGACAACACACGGCTTGTGTCAACCAGGAATGAACATCCAGTTTAGAATCCAGAAGCAGCAGTGTATAGTTCAGTACATTTTAAAATAAAATTGAGACCAGAATTGTTGTAATTTAGAACAATTGGACCAAGTTACCATAAATCAAAAATAGACATTTGTGTAGCATAAATTGCAACAACAAGCAGACAACTAAAATTTCATTTTAAACTAGGTACCAACAGGTCTACAACCAACAATTATGTAATAATCCATATTTAGAGATGTGGCCTACACTTGTTACAGTTACAGGGTGGTTTTTTTTTGTTTTGTTTTTTAAAATGGTTGATTTCTGTTTTTCTGTATGTTTCCCAGACCTTTACATTTGCATTGTTTACTTTCTAGAATTATTCAATCAACATTCTTGGATTTTCCAAAAATATACAAAATGAGAAGAGCTCGCGTGTACACACACACACACACAGTTACCAGAACATCTAAAATTACACAAAAACTGGAACCAAAGTGTGTGATTGTGAGGGATGGGGTAGGGGGGGCATATGGCTAAGGTAGAGGAAAACAACATATGTTTTTAGTATGCACTTAACATACACTAAGCTTAGGCAACATCTGGTGTTTGTTTAAACAGCATATTTTCTTTTCGTAGGGGGAAGGGAGAATCAATCTGTTTAAGGGGGACCTGCAAAGGAACAAATGGCGGGGGAGGGTGGTGTCCTTTTTTGTTTGTTTGTTTCTTTATGTTTAAGGCCTGAAAAGTCCTGCCTTCACCACCTCAGACTGTTTTCTGCTTGCCTTAGAAATACCAGGAATACAAAGTGTCATCCGCCCTGTTTTTGTTGCAGGACTTTTTGGATGAGTGAAAGAAGTGTTGTCATCTTTAATCTGAAGGGGTAGAGTATGCAAAGAGACCATTTCTCCTAACTCTGAACAAAGTTCTGTTTTTATTTCTGTTTGTATTATAGTACTCAGAGTAGATTGGGGTCCTACAGGGCTGCCAGATGGCATGGCCCTCATTTGACACGCATGCATTTGGCGGCGTTGTCGTGCATTGCCACACCTCAGTCTGAATCTTACACACTTGGCTGAGTTGTAGGCATTTGCCTGCAGTTCTGCCTTTTGGCTACTGGGGGACAGTGTTGAGCAGGCAGCCGGGTACCTGTTCTTGTGCTGCCCCTCTGCTGGACCCCACCCCAGGAACAGGAAGCAGAGAGGAATGATGGGAACAGGGAGCCATCTGCCAGTAGATCCACCCTGTCTTCCCCTTCAAACATTCACTGACAGCTGCAGGTAAAGTGTCATGTAGCTCCTTGAAAGGCGGCACCTGTCTTCTCCGGCAGTAGCCTCTAGTGCCGCCAGACACAGGAGCAGGAGTGTGGGCTCAGCCAGTAGCCCAATGGCTCAGGATGCTCTTCTGTAGTACTCAGCTTCGCCACGAGTGCACATGCAGCCCAGCCTTCTGGAGTCACGGAGGGGGCATTCACCCCTCCCTCTTACCAGGGGCTGCGAGAATGAGGGAGTAAGAAAACGAAGAAAATAAAGCAGAAAAAAATATGAGACAGAATGCAAAAAGGGAGGGGAAACAAGGCCAAAAGGACAAAACAGCCTGAGAACGGAGAGAAACCGAATGGACAGAGGGAAAGCCACATGCGTCAGCTCCTCTGCTGCAACACGGAGGGAAACTGTGTATGTAGCTGATCTGCCAATTCATTGCAAAGAAGGACTAAAACTATTAAAGGGAACCACAGGATTAGGAGTTACACTGCAGGCTAGTGCAGGTTTTTTATTTGTATTTTATTTTGCCTCTGTAATTCCGTCTCGGCCATTAAGAAGCATTTTGATCCAAGAAAATATGTGGTCTGATTACATCGATTTAGCATGGGTGTGAAGCTTCACTTTTTAACCTGATGACAATGGGTTCCTTCGATTATTCAGCCTAAGGTTCACTTGCATATGAGAAACTGAATTGCTTCTTTTCCCATAGACTATTAGTCTAGTTTTCAAAAATGGGCCTTGTAAAAGCCATCCAAACTCCATGTTTGGATACACTGATTGGCTGTTAGGCAGACATGGAAACACCACCACACATGCTTCTGATCTGGGGAAAGGATGAGAGAACAAACAACATGTGACAGATGTGTTTCATGTGGCTTATTGCACTATTGGAAGGCACTCAGATACTACAGTGATGAGTGTGATAGAAGAACCTGTATAACCTGTCTGGATGCTGATTTAAGCATCCTAGTGCATGAGTGGGATGTGCTTGAAAGGTGCCTGTTTGAACATTGGGTTGGCTGTACTGAACCTGACAATGAATATGCAAAAACCATAATGGCTGCTCATTATTTTTGTTGAGTAACTTTACAGAGGAGGTGTAAGAAATATAGCTGGAGAATTTCATAGATGTTAAAATTATAACAGAACATTCTTTTTTTTAACTACTCATTCAATGCAGTAAGTCCTCTAGTTGGGGCCATTTTGATTCCTGGCAATAAGGATGCATGATGTAATTTACAAGTGGAAGAAGTAATTTTATCTACCTACATCTCTAAATATATTTGTATATACTGGAAGCAACAGTTACATTATAATTAGAGTAACATGAGAGACCAGGAGTTCAAATTTACAAATATACATCCCACATCCAGAAAACTCTCCAAAACTGCTTCTCTTTTTATAGTGTCACTGATGGGAGTGTCAGGATTTTATGTGTGAAACAGAATAGCATCAGCAGGGCAACATTTTCATCTATATACAAGACCCTGGTTACTTTATCTTTAGCATGATCACTGCAAGGGAACTGGAGCAGGAATCTTAAATATATGGACAAGGAGGGAAGAGGATTAAACTAAACTTGCACATTCTTGCTTATTAGAATTATTAGAACCCTTCCATTAGTGTTTTATGCTCTGTATTAGCTGTATGTAAATGATTATTATTGCACATTAATAGCTGCTCATATAAGAAGCTTAGAGACAGAGAATGGGGACAGTCCTGCCTTAGAGGCTCTTGTTTTCTTAGAGGGAGGATTTTGTTTTTTTGGTGATCACACATGCTTGCAGATTATTGCAAAAAGTCTTAATCCATTTTGTGAAGCTTGTGTCAAAGCCCATCCATCTCAGCACTGCCTAAAGAAAATTCCATTCTACATGATCAAATGCCTTTTTGGCATGAATTGCTGGAACTGATGCGCATTCGGGAGAGTCCTCTATTCACATATTACCAACTGGTTATGGCACCAGTTAGTCTGTGGATGTTCCATTAAGGGAAAAAGTCTGAGCTAAATGATAAAGTTGGAAATAACTCTTTCAAGGAAATTTAGCAAAGATAAGTGAAGAAACATGGTGGCCATTCTGCAGAGAGAGAGAGTAAATACCATACTTTCGCATAGTTGAATCATCTGATTTTGGGGATACAGTCTGACTTTGCTTATCAGGCAATGCTCCTGTCCACCTCAACTGAGATTTTGTTTGGGTGAGGATTGCAAGAAAGGGCACTCTATTTCAGAGTCAATTTTCACGTTACTGGCTTTACCAGATAAAGTTTTCCTGATTGATTGAGTGATTCTTTCATGAACTTTAACTTTATTATTATTAATTATTGTTATTAATTATTATTATACCATTTATTGCTGGGATGTGTAACTTGGTCCATGCACGCAAACCAATGACTCAGAGAAAACAGGTAAAATAGCTTAAACAAAAATATTTATTATAAATGAATATCCTAAATATCAAAACGTATTGACTGCAGCTTCTGGAGGTTTTACTGGAGTCATATTTCCTCCCCTCTATCCTCTTTAAGCTCCTGCCAGAGGAAAAGCTATTCGCTTCTGCTGCAGAGATTTCATATGGCAGAATATCCACATTGCCTCTCTGCCTGAGAACTAATAATTGTTTACTTGCATCTCCTCAAATTAGCCCCAGTAGGGCTGGCATGGTCCTGATAGTAACAATTAACAGGAAGAAGCTAAGTGATTCAGTTCCTTGCTTGGAGCAAATGGGAGGAGGAACAACTGCTTCCTTCTGGCTCAAGTTAGGTAAGAACATCTGCTTTCATGAGCTGTGGAAGGAAAGAGAAATTTGAATGAATTAAAGTTAATCTTGCATTGGGAGATGTTAATACTTCCCACCTTTAGCTGAACTGAAGCCACGCTGCACTATGCAGTTAATCAGTGCACCTCTTCACCAGGGAATGAAAGAGGAAAGAGTGGCTTCGTTTCTGCTCTGGGGAGGGTTGTAAAGTTAACGTGTTACAGCAAATTAAAAGAAATAAGAGGGGGGAAAAAGAGGGCTGCCTTTCTTAACCCCATCCATAACACCCACACACACACAAGAGAGGAATTCCCAGTACAGAGTGGGGAGCTGAGTGTTGAAAGAGAGCATCCTCGGAGTAAACAGAGTTAACAGCTGCTCTCTTGATATGGCTGAGGGGGAGCAAGAGGGATTATTTTACTCACAGCTAGTATTAAATGGGCGTTCCTAGGAAAAATAGATTTCTTACAAGGCCTTCTTCCCGTTATGGGAGAAACCAAGCAGGCAAAATCCTGTCTTAAAAGTAGCTGCTACTACTATCATAGGCAGGGGCACGTTTAAAAAAAACATGTGTAATGGAGCTTCGGGGCACTACCACATCCCTGATGGGGAATGAACTCCAGCTCTGCCCCCTCTTTTCCCTTGTTCTGGGGAAGGTCTCTGAGAGTGGGTGCTTGGGAGCTCCAAGGGGGAGACTGCCTTTGAAGGTATGCCTACACGTAGACTGGCGGTGTAATTCCCAGCTGAGCTAGTGCACTAAAAATGAAAATATAGCTGCCACAGTACAAGTGGTAGGATGGGCTAGCTTCCTTGAGTACGATCCCATCCAAAAACTTAGTCGTGTAGTCAGGGTGGCGAGCGTCTCCCACTGCTGCAGCTGCACTTCTATTTTTAACCTGCTAGTTCCATCACAGCTAGCACAGGTATGTCTGCTGGAGCTGGAAACGACATGCCGAGCTGCAGTGTAGACATGCCCTGAGATGGTCAGGCTGCCAGAATTGTAGGGCAAGGTTGACCCATTAGCTGTGGGGCTTTCCTTGGTATACTGAGCTGCCTTATTTTCTTCGTGTAAACACCATACTCTAACCCTCAAGAATAACTGTTGAGCAACAGACTGTGCTGGCTAAGACTGTCATTTGTTGCTGAACCATTCCACCCGCTTACACCAAATTGCAATAGAGAGAAGTCTGTGGTGTGTGCTGAGAACAGTACAGAGACGTCAATAGTCACTGAGTGACTTTCTGCACTCCACTTTCACCTTATGGAAATCAAAGGAGTTGTGCTACAGCTGAGGGCAGCATTTGGCCCAAGATTTTATACCATTGTTTGTTTGTTTTTTATTTTTTGCGTAAAGGGTCTGATTTTCAGAAGTGCTGAGTCCTCACCGCTCCATTGATCTCAGTGGGTGTTCACTTCTGGAAATCAGGTCCTCAGTTCACAGGTATGTATCAAATTCCAGAATAGTAAAAGGGTCTTAGACCAGATCCTCGTAAGTCTTTAGGTACCTAACTTCCATGGAAATAGCTTTGAGGATCTGGGCCTTGGAGACCTTTACAAAGTACTGCATCTAGGGGTTTGTCTAGTGGGGTGATGTGCACTATGGAGGTGTGATATCTGAAGTACACTAACGTGTTGCCCATTAGTTGGTTCTTGCGGACCCTGCTGGTGTGTGTTAAATATTCCCTCGTGCACTTTAACATAGTGCTGTTTGAAACTTCAGATAATCTTCCCCACCGCCCTACCGCCAACACACAGTGTGCATTATCCTTTTACATAGACAAATCCAGGAAGATAATACCACCAGGAGAAGTGTCATGAAATGATCTAATTTAGATTGACTGTTGACGTGATACACTCCACTAATGACTGACTTTGGTGTTGTTTTCTAATATAACATAATTCAACATGACTAAACACGAAGGTTGCTCACGCTATCTGCTCACACACGCACATGGTGGATCTGAATGTAAAACGTGTTTGGAGGCTCCCTTTTGCCCTCTTCAGGAATTGTCGCAAACTAGGCTTAATATCCCCATGCTTAGTCACAAAGGTGAGGAGTAACTGTAATTCTCTCTTGCTATTCTGAGATTAAAACACTAATATTAAATGCCATTCATGAGCTTGCTTCTTCCAGCAGTATAACATAAAACAGCTGTTGAAAAAATGTCTTGCGAATAATGTTTCAAATGTACAGTCAAAGCCATTACTTCAATGGGGATCTGGGAAACATCATTACAGCATATGTGATAAGAGTTAAGTGCTAAGAAATTAGAAAAATTAGGAACAAAATATGAAACAACACATGTTGCTGTGACTGCAACACACAATCTGAAGTGCAAATCCAAAGACCTAACACTCACCGAATGTGTGAAAAAGTTTAGCCATTGTATTAGCGAACTAGAGGGGGAAACTTGGCTTTCATTGTAGAATTGAATCACTGCTGATTTTGCTGAAAACATTCTCTGTGTTACAGATGGGAGAGTAGCTGGTGCACCCTCATCGTTAAACTTCTGTGGGTGAGTCCTTTCTTGGTGGAATTCTCTGCATTTCCTGTCTCTTTCTATGCTTTATTAATCAAAGCAAGGAATTGTGCTAATAGCTCATGGGTTTTCCTTTTGCATGAGTAGTTAGACTGGGATTCACTCATCTCTAATTTCCAAAGGTTGACATAGTTTGGGATTTGTTTATTTATTTATTTTAATTTTCTGTGTGAAAACTGTGGCCAAAACACACCTGTGAGAATACTCTGAGATGTGAGCAACAACTGCTATTAATATTTTCCGCCTTCTCTACAAGTTTAATAAATTTGTTCTTTGCAAAGAAGCCTCTTTTGCTTGCTGGATATCATGTGCTCAGCTGAATCAATTGCCATAAAGGGCTATCAGTGAGCCACCTTCAGTCTGCTCAAATCTAATATAGTGGCTTCTATTAAAATTATCAGTAGGTAATGCACTCTGGAATCTGTCTCTTTTCTTTTGCTCTCAAATGCAAATCTGCCTATCATTGAGAAATATCAATATTTTGCACTCATTTGGTGCTTTTCCTCGAAGGATCTCAAACTGCAACTTATAATAATTTACTTGAAAGTAAGAACATTGAAGGTATTCTATATTTTTATTAGACATGCACACACAGTAACTCACTTGAGACAGTTACGCAAGCAGATCCCTGTGGATGGAACCCAGCACCCACACGGATCAGCTGGTGGGACTGTGACCTAGCTTTGGAACCTTTGGAATCCTTTCATCAAAGAAGGGAAGACCCCAACTGGACCAATTTTTTTTAAAAATGGCTATTTTGGTTATGAAGGCAATAAGCCTAAGGAGGAGGATCTGCAGGTGTGGAAGAAAAATTTCACTCCACAGCGGTGCACTGCTAGTTCTTTGATCTCCTTAAATGGAATTAAAGCTCTCTGGGAAAGAGAAAGCTCAATGGCATTTAAGCTTTGTCTACACTAGGATCAGGATATTCATATGCTCAGCACCCACAACTGGAACAAGACTTTCAGTAGAGCTCAGCAACCCAACATACGGAACTTTTGAAAAATCTAGCTACCTATTTTGGTGCCTCAATAGGACCTGAGTTCTTATGAAAAATCTAGCTTTAATTTTTTTCAGACACAATTCTCAAAAGGTATAATTCCACAGATGGTGGTATTAATGGAATTTGTAGTGAAGAGAATGCTCAGGAGGAAGTTGGGTTAGAGGAGGCGGTAGTAACACCTGGACATGGTCTACAATATAGCCTCCTTCTGTGGAACTACATCTGTAGGAATTGTGGGGGGAAAAAATGCTGATGTAAACATAATCTACAGATGAACTAGTTTGGATAGAACTAAGTCTGACTCAATTATTGCCCCAAACTCCATCCAAGCCTTAACATCTTTTGGAAGATTGAAAAAAATTCAGAGAACTTTTAGGAGTTGTTTACATTACTAAATTCCTGTGCCCCTTTTGCGATGTTGGGATTTGGCCAAATTTGGTCAGTAAGTAGGAAAGAAAAACAGTGAATTTTTCCATTTTTCATCAGAAAAGCGTTTAGTCTAAAAATTTCCAAGCAGCTGTTGTTCAGGCTTTAAGGAACGCTGTGAGATTTCTGAACTGACCAGAAGCAGGAATTCCCTGTGAATCAAATAGAGAAGATCTCCTGTAGAAGATTTCTACCCCAGTTTTGCAGGTTTGGTGAGTATGGATACAGTTTGAACAAGGAGCTGAACTTCTAGGGTCTTATCCCATGAGGTACTTAAGTATCCTTAACTCATATTGATCTAATCCTTGGTACTTCACATAGTTGGAGGGCATAAGTAAATATCCAGACTGACCTGAACCTATTTGAGACTCTCCAGTTACTAATATAAATGACTTGTAGTGCACATCTTGCTGAGCAGCTGAAGAAAATGGTTCCAAGGCCTAGTCAGGCCTGCTGATGAATAACTTGGTTGGACGATATAACTAGATTGATAACTTTCCACTGTTTATGTGATCCTCCATGTGTTGAAGGCCAGTTTATTTCTGAGTTTTGTTTTCTGCTGAAAAAGGCTGTTAGTTAGAATTCCACTTTCAAGGGGTTAGAAGTTTCTTTTTGTTTTTAAGATATAATGAGGACTTTGTGCTGGAAGCCTGCAGCAATCCTGTTATATTGTGATTAATGTCACTGTATAATTCTGACAAGCTGAAGCCCTCCCAGGGTGCTCATTCATCACAGAGCTCTCTATAGCTCTTATTTATTTATTGAACAACATGTAAGCACAGTTCTCTTTTTTGTTTAATGTATCAGCATTTCAGTGTATGTGGACTTCAAGGTTTCAGTTTTGTTGACAATAATGAGATCATCCAGACAATTATCGTTTGATTTTTTTCACTTCACTAGTGAGGAAGATTAAAGAAAAGTTAAGGAGCATTGTCTGTTTCCTGTTATCCATTTACTGGTGGGGGGGGAGAGAAAACCCTGACTGTTTAAAATGTATAAATTATGAGACTTTTAGATTCCACTCAACCAGCATATGAGGAGATTCTGTATTCCATTTGTTTGTTGGAGTTTTGAAAGGATCGCAAGCTGTCTTGAGCTGTCTTTGACTCAGGTGAACTGGTTTCTCCACATAAATAGAAGGTATGACTGGGTGGCCAAGATGTGCCCAAGGAATATATATAACATGGGTATTTGTCCAGTCCACACAAAGTGAAATTCATCACAGTACAAAGAACCGACATCACCAAGGCACTGTGTCTAACATAAGCTTTATGTTAAGCGCATACACCTTATGCAGGCTCTCTGCGCTGGTGTGAATTTCAGTCAAAGCATAAAAATGGATAGCAAATTGAAGATGTGCTTACAGTGTGATATGATTTTTAAAAAGTGAGGTGATATTTGGATTGCCTATGCAGACGCACAATGTCATGGTGTCAGGAAGGTGTTGGTGATGCAAGTTACATTGCTTGACATATTTAAATAGCATGATGATATAAGAACGTGAATAGAAAGGACTTCTCCATATAGCAGTGAGATTGTACCTACAATACGGTTTGCTTCTCTAGACACCTTAAAATCAGCAACATTTTGTCAAATTAGAGAAAATTCAGGTAAGAACCAAAAACATGATTAAAAAGCATTAGAAAAAGAACTAGATGTGCATAGCTTCACTATACAACGACTAAGAAGGAACATAACTGCCTACAACTAATTGGAGGGTATAAATATAAAGGAAGGAGAATACGTGTTCACAGTATTACAAGGACTTGTAACTAGGAGTAGTTGGATGAAAATAATCAAACAAAAATTTAGGCTTGAAAATGTCCAGACAATGGGCCATATGTTCCTTTCTAGTATTAAAATGTATGAAGGGGAACAAAATAATCTGAAACCCATGTGGCTTTTGAAGTACAGCTGCTGTTCCACATTTTCTCCCCTGCCCTGCGAAACTAGGGGCCACAGACAGGTTGCTGAAGTGTGCATTTACAAGCAACACAAGCATGAGAAAAGCCAGGAAATCATTAGTTAAGCCTTTGCCCAACCCTTGAATCGTGGTTATAGATTGTACCTTTGCCACGTAACCTCACCCATATCTACTACTCAGATGATTCCTCTCTCCATCCAGACTTGAATTCCACCACATGGAGGGTGTTCAAACATGGATGGGTTTGGATTGTTAGGAATGTTGTTTGGTGTTTGTTAGTAAATGACTAGAGTATGGTGCAGCTTTTCCGTTGATGATGATTATGTTCAAGTGTGTTGTGAGTAATGATGGGAAGGAATTGTCGGTGTTCTGTTTTTTGTTTTTAAATGGGAATGGTTTGTATTCGTGCTCACCATTCTTTTGTAATAGTATTAACTAAAGTGATGTTGAATAAGTATGGCGGCTTCCTGCCCCTTCCCCCTCAATAGCTGATGTTTGTGGCTGAAAGTAAGGTTGCACGTTTTGTGAGAAGGGGAAAGATAGAAGACCTATACATTCTGGTTTAATATATAAGAATGGCCATAGTGGATCAGACCAATGGTCCATCTACCCAGTATCCTGTCTTCCAACAGTGGCCAATGCCAGGTGCCCCAGAGGGAATTATCAGAACAGATAGTTCCTGTGTTATGAGGAGTAAATAACACTTCCTTATTTACTTTCTCCACACCAGCCATAATTTTATAGACCTCTATCATATTTCCCCTTAGCCATCTCTTTTCCAAGCTGAAAAGTCCCAGTCTTATTAATCTCCTCTCATATAGAAGCCGTTCCATACCCCTAATAATTTTTGTTGCACTTTTCTGAACCTTTTCCAATTCGAATATATCTTTTTGAGATGGGGCGACCATATCTGCACGCAGTATTCAAGATGTGGGTGTACCATGGATTTATATAGAGGCAATATGATATTTTCTCTCATATTATCTATCACTTTCTTAATGATTCCTAACATTCTGTTCGCTTTTTTGACTGCTGCTGCACATTGAGTGGATGTTTTCAGACAATTATCCACAATGACTCCAAGATTTTTCTTGAGTGATAACAGCTAATTTAGACCCCATCATTTTATATGTATAGTTGGGATTATGTTTTCCAATGTGCATTGCTTTGCATTTATTAACATTCAATTTCATCTGCCATTTTGTTGCCCAGTCACCCAGTTGTGTGACATCCTTTTGTAGCTCTTTGCAGTCTGCCTGGGACTTACCTATCTCGAGTAGTTTTGTATAATCTGCAAATTTTGGCACCTCTGTGTTTATCCCTTTTCCAGATCATTTATGAATATATTGAATAGGACTGGGCCCAGTACAGACCCCTGTGGGACACCACTATTTATCTCTCTCCATTCTGAAAACTGACCATTTATTCCTACTTTTTGTTTCCTGTCTTTTAACCAGTTACCAATCCATGAGAGGACCTTCCCTCTTATCCCATGACAGCTTACTTTGCTTAAGAGCATTTGGTGAGGGACCTTGCCAAAGGCTTTCTGAAAACATAAGTACACTATATCTGCTGGATCCCCCTTGTCCACATGCTTGTTGACCCCCCTCAAAGAATTCTAATAGATTGGTGAGGCATGATTTCCCTTTACAAAAACCATGTTGACTCTTCCCCAACAAATTTTTTTCATCTATGTGTCTAACAATTTTGTTCTTTACTGTAGTTTCAACCAGTTTGCCTGGTACTGAAGTTAGGCTTACTGGCCTGTAATTGCTGGGATCCCCTCTGGAGCCCTTTTTAAATAGATTACAAACAACAGTTAGTTGTTCTGCAATTTCATATTTGAGTTCCTTCAGAACTCTTGGGTGAATACCATTTGGTCCTAGGACCTCAATCTGGAACAGTTCCTCAAAGTCACCTAAAAAGAATGGCTCAGGTTTGGTAATCTCCCTCACATCCTCAGCCATGAAGAATTCATTTAGTTTGTTCACAATGGCCTTATCGTCCTTGAGTGCTACTTTAGCATCTTGATCATCCAGTAGCCACACTGGTTGTTTAGCAGGCTTCATGCTTTTGATGTACTTAAAAAAAATTTGCTATTAGTTTTTGAGTGTTTGGCTAGTTGTTCTTCAAATTCTTTTTTGGCCTTCCTACATATATTTTTACACCTCATTTGCCAGAGTTTATGCTCCTTTCTATTTTCCTCACTACGATTTAACTTCCACTTTTTAAAGGATGACTTTTTGTCTCTCACTGCTTCTTTTACTTTGTTGTTTAGCCACGGTGGCACTTTTTTGGTTCTCTTACTATGTTTTTTTAATTTGTGGTACACATTTAAATTGAGCCTTCATGGGTGATGTGGCAAAGGGAAAATTTATTATTTCAGGGTGGTGACTTAGTGATTTTCTGGCTATTTGTGGTGTTGATACAAGCATGTGAGCAACCTTAACATGCTTTTAACAAAGTTTTCTGTTTGGGGGAATTTCCCAGGTTTTTTTTTTTTTTTTTTTTTTAGCAAGTCTTTACCAATGTTGGTAATCACACAGATACAATCCCTATCAACAGTGAGAGTTATGTCCCCTTGCTGAGCCCTGATGTCCCGCATGCTACCACCATGGCAATCTTTCCTCGTGCCTCCCCATACATGGCCTTGAAAGTCTCCCTTGCTTCCATCCCATACACCTGCACCCTAAACCCCTCAGAATCTCACCCCTCAATGTCCACTCACATCTCTTTCCCACCATTCCCCATTACTCTATCCAGTCACCTTTTAAATTATTGTATGTTACAGTGGGAGGGTGTAAGGAGATGGAGAGACGTGCAGCTGAACGTGACTCAGGAGCAAGGCTAGCGGCTTCTTCCTGTGCCCAATCTCCTGTGGCAGGCTGGCAGCACTGGGGAATAGAAGCAGCTAACAGAACTTAATGGTCCCATCAGCTACAATTGGCCTAGCTAAGTTGGGCTTTCCTGAAAGACTGTGTGTTTATTTTTAACATTTCAAAAGAGACTGAGAAGTTCTCTCTGTAAAGTTTGTAGGGACTATGTTTTTAGCTAGAAGAATCCAAAGAAAATGGAGAGAGGAAAAAACAGCAGCAGGGGGCATTAGTAAATGTTTTCTTTGCACAAATTAGATATTTTATTGAAAGATGACATAAAAAGGTGTTCTATTAATGTTATTGTGCATATTTGGGGACTGAATCCAATCATTTAAGTGTTAAAGAGGGACTGAAATTCATAATAAAGGGCTAGTAAACATAATATATACCACATCCTTTGTTTTTTCTATTTGCATTTGTGGGTACATTTTTAGATTTGGACAACTCTTTATCCCTTTGCCTCTGTAACTGGTTTTGAAACACTGTCAACACCTTTCCAGCAAGTGCTAGGTCTAAACTTCATTCTCTATAAATGTACTAACATATCTCTAAATCTTAGCTTTCTAGGAGCAGTTGTGATCTGTTATGTCTCTGTTGTATATATGAAAAAGTCCAGAATATATGGCTTTAAAGATTTCTAAAACTAAATCTATATTTTCTATTGGAATGCTTGGCTATATTAGGATCAAATTCTCTGCTGGTGTAAAATTGGTATGGATCCTCTGTTTTTAATGGACATGTTCAGGATGTGTCCTATGCCTTTCTATGTGATTGTATAGTACGTAGCATATTCTGGGCACTACTGGATATAAATAATAATTGTAATTATTCAATTCCCTAAACAGTTAAGAATCTGTGATTAGTGTGAGGACTTTTTGTACCAACATAACTAAGTAAACAGCACCACTTTTAAGAAAGAACTAGTGGCTTGCCTTTTATAACATTCATTTTATTAATGTAAAAACCAAACTGGCTAATGAAAGAAATCCCCTACCAAAACTAGATTAAAATAACATCAAAGGTACAAAAGCAAGGGAATTCAGTATTATCTCTGAGCCTCTTCTTCCTGCTGTGTATCTAGATATTGCAGGAGCCTCCTAACCTTGATTAGTTTAGACACCAAAGTACTGTGGATCAACTCACACAATTACCATTGACATCAAAGGAAATTCCATATGCGGAGGAAGGATAGTATACAGCCCTAAATGGGCTCCAGTCCATCGGATCAGTGCAGCGTCACTGGGGAACTTCTAGTTGAACTGAGGGGATGTCTACATAAGGACACTCAGAAAAGTTAAGACAAATTAACTAAGTAACTTTGGTTTGCTATAGCTTATCCTTCGAAGCCACTTTACTTCTGAATGAGAACATCCACATAGGGGTTGAATGCACTTTAACTTCACACGTTAATTAATTTGTCATAACTTTGCTGAGTATCCCTCTGTAGACAATCCATGAGTCAACTTGCTTTTGTGGCTTGTGGTCCGACTCTTAGCATTTAATAATAGCATATCAAATATTTTTATCTATAATTTTGTACAAAAGTCAAACACAGCACCACACAGACAAGGGAATGGGACTCGAGTTTGATAAAACTGGAATCATGCAATGCTACCTTAGAACCATAGTTTTAGAAGCAACTGCAAGGGTCTTCTAGTCTGATCCCCTGCCAAGATGAAGAATTTGTTGTGTCAAACCATCCAAGACTGGTGGCTATCCAGCCTCCTTTTGAAAATCTCCAGTGAAGGAGCTTCCATGACCTCCCTAGGCAGTTGGTTCCATTGTCCTACTGTTCTTACAGTTAGAAAGTTTTTCCTGGAGATCTAATTTGTTTGCTATGCTGCAGTTTGAACCCACTGCCTCTTGTCCTGCCTTCTGTGGCAAGACAGAACAATTTTTTCTCTATCTTTTTTTATGGCAGCCTTTCAAGTATTTGAAGACCATTGTCATGTCCCCCCTTAATGTCCTCTTTTGCAAACTAAACATACCCAATTCCTTCAGCTTTTGCCCATATGGCTTGCATTCCATCCCTTTGATCATCTTTGTCACGCACGTCTGGATCTTTTCTAGTTTCTCTACATCCTTTCTATACCTTGGTGACTTCACTGAATGTCTAAAAAAATGTTTTTGTGCATTATTTTTCACTTTTTAAAAATTATGTTAAAATTATTTTTAGTGTTTTTAAAATTATTTTAATTTTTAGTTAGCCACTCTGTAACGTTTTGAATACAGGTGATCCCATGTTGTCATGTGGTGTTTTCCTGACTCCATGATTGGATGACTGTGCATATGAATACTTAATACACTTATTGCAGCTCTGTATCAATGTAGATTGGAAAATTTTGGGTAACTGGAACATTTTGGTTTTCAGAAGCCAGGAAATAATTTGTAAATTCCAAAATATTTCTGTCTTGAAAACTTCAAAATGAAAACATTTTTTACATTTGCAAAATTGTTCACAGAAAAGAAAGATAAAGTTCAACCAGCTCTAGTGGTGAGCTTCCGGTTGAATGTTCCAGTTTGAACTTGATATGGGTAAAGAATGAATGGCTACATAATTAAAAGATACAAATAATGACAAATGAGAAATTTATAAAGAAACCTTAACCATAAAATGCTTTTTTATGTAGAGAATATCATTTTACTTAGTAAGTGTGTGAATTTCTCCATTATCTGTAAGTAAACACTTCTCATGCAATATGTAATGTAGACTTTTTAAAAAAAATTTCCAACATACTGTGGCTTCATGCCTGATATTTTAAAATAGACTTAGGTGTAAGACTTAATCTTCAGACATTTTTATCAGTTTTATTCTGTAGCTACCTATAAGTATTCTCTTGTACCCTCTGAAGCCTGTTCACTACAGGGGATAATTCACCAGAGCATAAAGAGAAGAAGTATGTACTACTTATATCTCACATGAGCCCTGTTTTGAAGACTTATGTGGAACATAACCCTTGTGCTGGCTGTCTCCATTGTGAATTTCAAATTGCAGTGAACTGTGCATATGTACTTTCATTGTAAGCCCTTACAAGTATTTCACTGATGCTTTTATTAATACATACACTGACAGACCGTCAGTCTAGGCAATGAGCAGAGTCAATCAAAAAGTGGAAAAATAATTTAGCAGGGAAAAAAAAGTTATATTTGAAAGTTGTTTCCATTGCAGTAGGTTCCAAATGCATTTATTTTCTGTTTATTTCACTATATTTTCTGCAATATTTTAATAGAAAGCTTATCAAAGCCTTTATCAAACTTATTTTAAAAATCAGTACAAAATGACTAGTTATTGAAAGCTGGAGTTGAATTAATTTTTTGCCCAAAAAATTCAGATATGGATTTAACTGAAACAATTTATGACTTTGAAAAGAACAGAAAAAAAAAACATTTCTAAAATGAAACAATTTGTCTTTCCATTTTGGAAAGACATTTTGTTTTCGAATTTCCCTAAATTTGTTTTGTAAAAAAATTAAATATTTTTAAAATTTCAAGATCAAAACAAACATTTCAGTCAACATGAAACTAAAGTTTTTTCAAGACTTTGAAAATTTTCAAACACTTTTGTTTTGAGTCACCCCAAATGAATTTCTTTTACCTGCCCCTGACAGCTACACTGACAACCACCTTTTCTTACTGAAAACTGAGATGTTAGTAAATGATTTTTTTTTCTAATTTTGAAAACAATACCAAAATGATGTTGCTATAAGTCTTGTGAAAAACAGAACAATTTGATAGTCAACAATTTTTTGTGACAAGTTTAATTTTCAAAAAAGCCCATTTCTTGACACAGCCCACTCAACCCCACAAAACCTTTGTGTGAAAAATTTTAGCCAGCTCTATTAATGAGTTCAGATCAATTCAAAAGACTGGTGTTCAGAGGGATATACCTTTGCAGCACGTACGTGCCATTTCACGTCTGAGCTTGCTTACTCACCATCTAACGTTGGTTTTGTAGCAGAGAAACTATTGTGTGTCACTGCAAAAAATGACTACACTGCAACACAAAGCATTTTCACTTTTAAGTTTTTATGTCAGGTTTCATCTTGAACAAAACAAGCAGTAAGAATGAAGCCAGCTTGTCATGATGGAAAATAATTATTTAGGGGAAACTGATATACATACATACCTGGGCGAGAAATAATCCCAAAGTTCTCACTCTAAAGAAACATTAAAGGAAAACAAATTAGCAGCTTTTGTGCTGGATGTTCTTTCCTCTCTGTAGATTGGCTGCTTTATCCAGCCACCTCTTCCCTCAGTCTCCTTACTTCCTCCTCACTCCAGCTGCCCTCCATGCTCCTCTTATTCTTCCCCCCCTTCCTTCAATAACCCTCTCTCTTCCCTTGTTTTTCCTTTAAGCCAATCCCTTCCTACTTTCTCTCTACACTGTGCCCCTGTCCTATAATACATTTAATTATAAATTTAGGCCAGTTCTACACTGGAAATCTTTTCCAGTGTAGCAATATCACTTAGGAGTGGGTGGTGGTGGTGGTTTTTGGTCAACATTTCTATACTAAGAAAAGCCTAGAGTAGATGCAGTTTATACCAACATAAAAGTGATTTTCCATGTTAGCTTATTTCACCTGGAGAACCGGGATAAGCGATCCTGGAAAATTCATTTTTGGTGGTATAAACTGCATCTATACTAATGAGAACCCTTTTCGAGTGTGGACCTGGTCTTAATTAAAAATTAAACAGTTAAATTAGTTAGTTTAAATTAGTTAACTAATTAATTTAATTAAATTAAATTAACTAAATTAATTAGTTAAAAATAAACAGAAATCAACCCCATGTTTTTTTCCAAAAAATTGTAGCACTGGAATAGGTTTCAAGGGAGATTGTGAAGTGAGGTCTAGCTCACGAAAGCTTATGCTCAAATAAATTGGTTAGTCTCTGTGGTGCCACAAGTACTCCTTTTCTTTTTGCACATACAGACTAACATGGCTCTTACTCTGAAAAGGGAGATTGTGGAATTCCCATCATTGAAGGATTTTAAGAACAGGTTAGACAAACACCTGTCAGGGTTGGTGTATACTTGGTCCTGCCTCAGCTAAGGGGGCTGGACTATATGACTTCTTGAGGTCGTTTCTAGCCCTTCAGTTCTATGATTGTATTCCTCTAGCCTCCCTTTCACTTTCTTGCCCTCAGGCTCTTCCTCCCCCACCCCGTCCCTCTCTCCTTTCCAGATCCCACCTTGCTCCCTCTCCTCTCACATTTTCCTGTCCCTATTTATTTGTTTGTTTGTCTTGCAGTAGTACCTAGGAACTGCGGTCGTGGACCAGGACCCCACCGTGCCAGGCGCTGTACAAACACAGAACAAAAATATGATCCCTGCCCCAAACAGCTTACAGTCTAAATGTAAGACAAGAAAGAGCAGGTGTATACAGCCAGACAGGGAGCACAAGTGAACAATGAGACAGTCCTTGTCAGCGTGATAGGCAGTGGTCTCAACACACCAGGAACCTCCTCATTGTCAAGTTGTCTCTATATCTGATCCCGTAAGAAGCCTATCACCCTGATATCAGTGCACCACCCCAAATTAAGTAGAAATATCGGCCTCTCTAACAAAAATGGGCCTTTTTCTCTTCTGCCTCTGCCTATTTCCCCCTCTCGCCTGACTGTCATTCTTTTAGCTAATTTTCTGCTCCCCTTCCTTTTCTCCCAAAGATTTCAGTTCGACAAAAATGGGAGATGTTAGCCATCTTTTGTAAGGCAGAAAAGAACATCACGAGATGATCACATGAACATCTGTAGCTACGAACAGCTTTAATAAAATCATTCTCGATCATTAGAATGGGAATAAAATTGTGTAAATTAGCACAGTCCAAAGGGGGTGAGGCCTTATTAGGGTCTAGATATTTTTCCCCATGGCTGTTGTTATCCAGTAGATTCTCTTGTAACTAGAGAATGACTTGGCCGAAAACACTACACCCAGTTGCACGTAGCAAGGTCTCGCCTTAAAGGAACAACGTGCCTAACAAAAAATTAATATGTTTGCGGGGAAAAAAATCAGAAAATAAAGCAGAAAATCTTCCCGTCTGGGAGTTCAACCTGGCCTTTGGAGTTTATATCAAAAGAGATCTGCTCTGGACACCTACTTTTCATTTGGCAAAAACTGGCCAACAAGGCTTTGAAAAGCTATTTCTTCTTATCTCTGCATCATCCTGAAAATGTTACATGGTAGTCTGAACAGACACCGGTATAAGAGAACACTTAAAATTAACATGCTACAGTCCTCAAGCTTTAAAATTCCACCTGTACTACAGGAAAGGCGTGTCTTTACAGCCACTCTTGAAATTCCTTATAGGGCAGATGGAATTTTAAGCCTACTGAAATATCATCACTTGCATGACCTACAGTTTTCTTCTCCATTAAGGAGCAAGGTCCTTCATGTAGCAGTTTAAGAAGATGATGATAGTCTGCGGTCTGCAAAGGGATTTTTGCCATTTCTTAATTTACAGCACTACATACAGAGAGAGAGAGAGAGAGAGAGAGAGAGACAAGGTGGGTGAGGTAATACCTTTTATTGGACCAACTTCTGTTGGTGAGAGAGATGAGCTTAGAGCGACACTGAGCTCTTCTTCAGGTCTGGGAATGGTACTCCCAGCGTCACAGAAGAGCTCTGCGTGGCTGAAAAGCTTCTTTCTCTCACCAACAGAAGTTGGTCCAATAAAAGACATTCCCTCACCCACCTTGTCTCTCTAATATCCTGGGACTGACAACAACACTGCATAGCACCCCATACAGACAGCCAATTAAGCAGCAGCCTTTCTGCTGTGCTGGCTTAAAATAGACCTTCCTCCACGAGAATGTTGTGGCCCTAACTGAAGCAGATGACGTGATTTAGTTGGAAGTTCAATTCACACACAATTTATTAGGCTTGTTAGACTTGGGGTTTTTGTTTAAATTTATTTTTAAAAATTCTGGTACGATGTAAATAAAATCTGTGCCATTAGCCAATGCATATGTTCCATTTATGTTCATGAGCAGCAGCTGTATACAAAACTCTCTCCTCTCTTCGCTGCGCTCCACCTCTTGAGGACGTGTGTACTTCTTTTCTTTAAATCTGTTGCAAAAAACCAGGCAAGATGGGGCAGAGGAACTCAACGGTGGAGCAAAGGCAGGAACTTTAGGGCTAATGCTGTTTCCCCTAGTCTAATATAGTTCCTAGTTCAATGCTGGAAGTAAGTGGCTCTTTCTGCAAATCTTTACAATTGTCACATGACACTTGCGGGCTAGGCTGTGCTCGCTAACTCATGAAAATATGTACTATATTGCTCAGTCTAGACATCTATATATAAACAAGATTGCATTTCACATTAAGGGCTGCCTATCTTTTTATACACATTACTAGATGACTAGATACGCTGAGATATGTAAAGCATATTTGCACTAAATATGAACTCTGATCTGGGTGTTTAGAGGCTACTTAAGCTTTTGTTCTTCTTGCGTCTTACAGAATTTAAGCTATACAATATGTGTTGTTTTAAATATGGACCTTGAGCCAAGTCGTTTCCTTCCAAGAACATGCGTTAGGCATCAAGTCTCGCCTGCCATTTGCTGGGATTGATAATGTGCCAAGTCTTGAAGTCCTTGTTCAGACAAGACTCTCTCATGGAAATCAATGGAATTTTGCCTGAGTAAATATTTCAGGATATTCTCCCAAATTATTTATATTAGGCGCATTAGGAACAAACCAACTTTTTAGACCTGAAAAGTAGAATAATGAAAATCTCAAGTGATGGGAGAACATTTCGTAGGTGGAATACAGATGGGTCCACTGCTGGCAATGAAAAATTCTCCGTGTGGAAAAAGTAGGACAATACATCATTTAAAAAGCTTCTTGTTGAGTTAAGGGAGCAGCTTTTAAATTCAGCTGACAGAATGCACGCATGAAAAGCATAAGAGTCTGGTTCTGTTGTAGTGTGATTGCTGGTGACGTCTGGATTATTCAGAGCGATTTAAAAATAAACAAAAGATTCTGAGAAATTTTATATAAAAATCTTTTACATTTTTCTTTTTTTCCTGTTTATGAAAATCTGAATGCTAAATATGGCACAGACTCATAGTGAGAGCAGCTGCTTTGCTGTAATTCAGCAATCAACTCATTACAATCGGTTCCAGCAAATAACATGAATATAAAAACTGGAAAAAATCTGAAATGTGCTTAAATGATCAGCTTTTAATGTCAGAGTAACTTCCAAGTTTTAATTCATAAAGGTGGACAGGCTTTCTTGAAACTTGGCTGACACTTTTGAAATAGTTCTGTAATGCCGGACACCATACAATACATGATGCTTGAAAACAACATGTCCCTCGCATCTGCAAAAATAGGCTATTATTTTTATGGGGCCTAGACAAAAGTAATATCTGTGTATTCTTTGTTGGCTCTGCAGTAGCATTAAATCTGTCTGCACTATTTTGAGATCAAGTAACTTTAATTTACTTTAGAAGCCTGGAAAATAAAATGTAAGTCCCAGAGAGAACAAGAAACAATATCACATGAACAAAAGCTACCTGTGGTTGTTTAGCAGAGTCTGCCATAAAAGCTCTAACTATGTGGTCCAAGATTAGATCTTGGTCTTGGTCTACGCCATTACCTGAGAGACAGCTGTCAAAGAAGTCTACTCAGCCTCTTGGGAGGGAAGTGCCTAATGTTTCTCTCAAAAGCCTCCTTCTTCCTGGCCCAGGAGCAGTGCTGGGTGACTCTAGAGAGTTCTATCTCCATCCACCCATGCATTCTCTGCATTATGACTTTTTTTTTTTTGAGGGGGAAAGAGAGGGAGGACAATGGTCCTAGAGGTTCCAAAACTTGACTGTATAAAATGAATAAAGACGCAATTTGGGTTGTACTTTAAAGTTTCTATTTTAAATTTTGCACCAAGCCAACCTATATATCAGGAAATCGCACTACAAGGCCCGGAAATGCTAATTTCCTGCCAGCACCGCCCGTTTTTTCTCTTTTAATTCTATGCTAAGTCTGTTCTCTGCATCTCCTAGACTGAATCTGTCTGAGCTCTGTTGTCATGTAACCTGTATGCTCATATGGGCAGGCAGTGTTGGCCTGATTCTGATTTCATTCACACCTATGTAAATCAGAAGCAAAGTGAGATTAAAATCAAGCTCTGTGTGTTGTATGGGGACAAACACTCTGTCGAAGCTTAAATAATCCTGTGTATGCCAGTTCCATTCTGAATTGGAGCTAAAGAGACGCTATAACCAGGTGCCAATCATCCACTTTGACAGTCAAACGAACACAATAATTGGACATTTTGAAAAAAGGAAAGGGTGGTGGTAGAAAACAGACAATACTGAGTTTAAAAGCAACCATCTGAAAGCCCATGGAAATGCCAAAGAGAGGAGAGCAAGAGAATCACTGGGCTTTTCAGCAGTAAAACACGAACAATTGGAATAGGCTCATTCTGCTGGAAATTGCAGGTGGGATTTGTGTCCTGCCTTGATTAACAGATGACAAGATAAAAAATATTTTAATGGAACTCTGATTTTACAGGTTGCTGTTGTGGGTCCAGTTAAAATCATCAATAAGGATAGAGTGACTGTGATGTCAGATTTCAGAGTAGCAGCCATGTTAGTCTGTATCCGCGAAAAGAAAAGGAGGACTTGTGGCACCTTAGAGACTAACAAATTTATTTGAGCATAAGCTTTTGTGAGCTACAGCTCACTTCATCAGATGCATTCAGTGATGTCAGAGAGTCTGGAATGCGGAATCGATGGTTGAATCTAGCATGAAGATTTTTTAAAAAAAAAAAAAAAAGAGAGAGAGTTTCTATTTTAAGTTGCAGTGTCTTGCCCAGCAGTGCTTTGGGAGGGAATATAGGAAAAGTACATGGCAGTTTAAAGGGCTATGGGTAACACTATCACATTTAATTTTGCGCTTTGCACCAGCACGGTTGTGGTTCCTTGTGACTGCATCTGAGTTTGTTTTGATCTCTAAAGTGGGCGAGGAATTCCCTGTTGTTTCCATAGTCTGTCCTTTCTTTGGCCTTCCTGGCTTGTTTATGTGGGGAAATGTACAAGAAGAACCATAATACACTGCTCTGGTTATACCAGTATAACGCCCCATGTGGATATTCTCATTCCAGAATAAGAGTGAGTTATAGTGGCAGAATTATACTGGTATTATTCTGCCTGTAAATTTCCTCATGTAGACAAGCCCTCAGTTGTTGCTGACATATACCATCCTAACAGTTTATCTCGGCACCAGGAGAGTTGGGAAAACAGCTTCAAGATCCATCGCCAATGCAGTTGCATAAATTAGATAGCAAAGAATTCAGGCACTCTGGCATCATCTGCTTCCCACCTCTCCAAACAACATAGCCAGGACTGGGAGAATTCAGCTCATTTCAGACCAAGTAAATCTTACAGAAAAGAATTCAGTGTACCCAGAAGCATGCCCATACCTTTTAGCTTCTTTACATAGCTTAGGTCTAGCCTGAAATTAATTCCTAGGCTCTAAAATCTGTATGGTGGTGCCATCATGTTATCTTGCTCTTCATATTGGACTAGGGTCCAGATCATCAGCTTAGATTTCGTCCCCTTTGACCCACACAGCTGGGGATATCCCTGATGTAGGAGAGCTCCCTCATAAAATAAAGCAGGGGTGCCCTTCTGTACACAACCTGCTCCCTTCTCCCTCTGCATAGGGTCGGGTTGGCCAGGGCTGTGGCTGTGCTGCAGTCTGGTGCCTTTCCTTGGGTAGAATGGTCCCTACAGAAATGATCGAGCCAGTGCAATTCAGAGCAGCTCTGGGCATGATCAGAGTAAGCGGAAAGATGGCCAAGAGCTGTGGATGGTCTCTTTACCTTTTGGTGTCTCTATCATCCTGCTACACAGTAATTAATCAAACATTCAGATCTCACCGGCGCAAGGTTACAGAAAATATTGTCTGATGTTTTTCCCGTCAGAATGTGGCAGATCCTGATAGGCTAAAAATGTTCTGCAATGTGTAACATAGTCATGGAAAAAAGAAAAGGAGGACTTGTGGCACCTTAGAGACTAACAAGTCCTCCTTTTCTTTTTGCGGATACAGATGAACGCGGCTGCTACTCTGAAACATAGTCATGAAAAAGTAAGCGAGATCCTAGGTGAACGGTTTTCATTGTTACATTGCAATCAACTCAATCGTGGTTATTTACAGTAGCTCTGAAGTTGCACAAATATTTTTATGCAGGGGTCTCTCCTAGGTACAAATAATACTAGTAACGATCATTTGAGACATGTTTAATTCCCATATGGGAAATCTGTAACTCAAAGCCACTTTGCCAAACTTAGACTTTCGTAAACTTACTGAAAGGAGAGTTGGTGCTTTTTCTTTCCCTTTCTTTCCTTGCTCTCTCTCTTGAAACCATTTTGTACCAAAAAAAGAACAGGAGTACTTGTGGCACCTCAGAGACTAACAAATTTATTACAGCACAAGCTTTCGTGGGCTACAGCCCACTTCATCGGGTGCATAGAATGGAACATATAGTAAGAAGACATATATCTACACATACAGACAGGTTTCAGAGTAACAGCCATGTTAGTCTGTATTCGCAAAAAGAAAAGGAGTACTTGTGGCACCTTAGAGACTAACCAATTTATTTGAGCATAAGCTTTTGTGAGCTACAGCTCACTGCATCGGATGCATACTGTGGAAAGTACAGAAGATCTTTTTATACACACAAACCATGAAAAAATGGGTGTTTACCACTACAAAAGGTTTTCTCTCCCCCCACCCCACTCTCCTGCTGGTAATAGCTTATCTAAAGTGATCACTCTCCTTACAATGTGTATGATAATCAAGTTGGGCCATTTCCAGCACAAATCCAGGTTTTCTCCCCCCCCCCACAAAGCCACTCTCCTGTTGGTAAGAGCTTATCTAAAGTGATCACTAAGCTTATGCTCAAATAAATTGGTTAGTCTCTAAGGTGCCACAAGTACTCCTTTTCTTTCTACTTACAATGTGTATGATAATCAAGGTGGGCCATTTCCAGCACAAATCCAGGGTTTAACTCTTCTGGCTCTATCAATCTGTTTCTTCACTTCCGCAGGTGGGTATTTGCTCCAACCCCTCAGACAGAGACAAACACCTACAAGATCTCTATCAAACATTCTTACAACTACAATACCCACCTGCGGAAGTGAAGAAACAGATTGATAGAGCCAGAAGAGTTCCCAGAGTTCACCTACTACAGGACAGGCCTAACAAAGAAAATAACAGAACGCCACTAGCCATCACCTTCAGCCCCCAACTAAAACCCCTCCAACGCATTATTACAACCTATCCTGAAGGATGACCCAACACTCTCACAAATCTTGGGAGACAGGCCAGTCCTTGCCTACAGACAGCCCCCCAACCTGAAGCAAATACTCACCAGCAACCACATACCACACAACAGAACCACTAACCCAGGAACCTATCCTTGCAACAAAGCCCGTTGCCAACTGTGCTCACATATCTATTCAGGGGACACCATCACAGGGCCTAATAACATCAGCCACACTATCAGAGGTTCGTTCACCTGCACATCCACCAACGTGATATATGCCATCATGTGCCAGCAATGCCCCTCTGCCATGTACATTGGTCAAACTGGACAGTCTCTACGTAAAAGAATAAATGGACACAAATCAGATGTCAAGAATTATAACATTCATAAACCAGTCGGAGAACACTTCAATCTCTGTGGTCACGCGATTAGAGACATGAAAGTTGCGATATTACATCAGAAAAACTTCAAAACCAGACTCCAGCGAGAGACTGTTGAATTGGAATTCATTTGCAAATTGGATACAATTAACTTAGGCTTGAATAGAGACTGGGAGTGGCTAAGTCATTATGCAAGGTAACCTATTTCCCCTTGTTTTTTCCTACCCCTCCCCCCCCCCACAGACATTCTTGTTAAACCCTGGATTTGTGCTGGAAATGGCCCACCTTGATTATCATACACATTGTAAGGAGAGTGATCACTTTAGATAAGCTATTACCAGCAGGAGAGTGGGGTAGGGGGAGAGAAAACCTTTTGTAGTGGTAAACACCCATTTTTTCATGGTTTGTGTGTATAAAAAGATCTTCTGTGCTTTCCACAGTATGCATCCGATGAAGTGAGCTGTAGCTCATGAAAGCTTATGCTCAAATAAATTGGTTAGTCTCTAAGGTGCCACAAGTACTCCTTTTCTTTTTACACATACAGAGAAGGTGGAAGTTGCCATACAAACTGTGAGAGGCTAATTAGTTAAGATGAGCTATTATCAGCAGGAGAAAAAAACTTTTGTAGTGATAATCAAGATGGCCCATTTAGACAGTTGACAAGAAGGTGTGAGGATACTTAACTTAAGGAAATAGATTCAATACGTGTAATAACCCAGCCACTCCCAGTCTCTATTCAAACCCAAGTTAATGGTATCTAGTTTGCATATTAATTCAAGCTCAGCAGTTTCTCATTGGAGTCTGTTTTTGAAGCTTTTCTGTTGCAAAATTGCCACTTAAATCTTTTACTGAGTGGCCAGAGAGGGTGAAGTGTTCTCCTACCAGTTTTTGAATGTTATGATTCCTGATGTCAGTTCCTAAGTTCCTTTTCTTTCTGAGCAACAGGTTGCACTGTCCTTCTGTTCCTAAACTACCAAACCCAGGAGCCAGTCCTGCTTGCAGTTCCCTTTCTCAAATCCCCAGTTGTGGCACTCTTTGTTACCTCATTAGACAGATGGCTGGATCAGAATCAGCTCAGCTTCATTGAGGGAAGAGAAACCCTAAATTACTGACAGCTCTCTAAAAAGTTTCTTAAGGATCAAAACATCTATTGCTCAAAGAGGAAAAAAAGTCAAGAAAACAGTAATTTGTTTCATTCTTAGAATAAAAACTGCACTGGATTAGTGGTTTACAGGCCCAAAAATGTCATATGTATTTGTTTGCCACAGACTTTTAAAGCATAATTTAAACTATAAAACCCTGGAACATTAAAGTTTCCTAACTATAGTCCACCCTAAAGTACAGGACTTTTAAAAAAAATCCTTGTTATTCTTGCCTCTATAATACAGGGTCATTATATAGACATTTGGCTTTAAAGACACATGTAATTTAAAATATAATCTAAAGTTTAGAGCTTGTTTTATTGCACCATGGCTCATCACCTTATTGCAGTTCAGCTAAACATCTGAGCTAGCTCAGAGTGTTCTGGTTCATAAAGTTTTTATTTTGAAATGCAATTGATCTTGAAGTCTGTATTTCTTTGTGCCATAAACAGAGTACTATCAATCTTAACTTTTTACATCTGCTTGGTCCTCTTCTTGCAGGTTTCTGGTTGATTTAATGCCCTTCCAGTTGAGTGATTGATCCTTTTGTCTAGTCTCTCATTTCCCAAGTGAAAAGAATCAGCTCTAATAACTTCCACCCCCATTCCCCGTCCAGACTTAAAGGAACCTAATGTCTGATGCTTGCACCACTTTCCTGTTGCTTATTATCAAATGGCCTTCCCAGGAAATCATTTAATAAACAAGTTATAGCCAGCAAAGGGACAGACTGTATGTTCATGTATGGCCATGGAGCCAGTGTTTTATTTTGTTTGTTTTACCATTGTCCCACATATTTGGCCTTTTGAAATATGTTTACTGCTGAGTAGGAGAAGAGAAGGCACATAGCTAATGACATAGAACTGCTCAACTGCTACTTATATGGTTCTTTATCTGAGTTGATCAGTTCACATTCAGAGAACTGAAGCTTCATTTCTAGCTTTTCATAGAGAGTGTTAGAGGCACAAGGAGGGCTTTTGATTTTAAGTGTGTGTTCTCCATAGCTAATTATTTCTTTATGATATTCCTCGTACGGTGTCAAGAGGAAGGTTAAATTGCAGATCTGTTTTATAGCTGTTTTTATAGTTGCTCCACTCGACCATTTGATGGACCTTTCCTGTGATGCTATTCTAAGCTGTTGCACTGTAATATTGCAGACCGTGCAGGCTGTAATTGTTACTTTTCTGATCTCGCTGCCAAAGTGTTCTTGCATTTCTACCTTTTTTGTTCCTTTTGAAATGTAAAACAAGAAAACTAAGACCAGCTTGACAGAGAAAGTGAGGGATACCAAACTGAACTACTGCCTTTCCAGGAATCCTTCTTGGGTCACTTTCCCCATGCCAAAATTCCTTGTAAGTAGCCAATCTTTTGGACCAGGAATCAGTGGGATTTGTGTGCAGTATTGCTTAGCAGGAGAACCTTTTGATTTACTGAGAAGCTTTCAATGTGTTTAATATTATCTTTACAGTCCTAAGAACAGATTAGCTGTTCTGACCCTCAAGAGGATCATTAGAAAGATAGATCTTCTTAACAGCTATTCTGCTGATTTTTTAAAATAGAAAATGCACTTTCAATTTTACATTAACATTGGGATTATTTTCAGTGTACAAACACTCTCCATACCTGGATGAGTCTTAAGGGGCACCAGAAGCCAGAGAGGGCAATCATTATGTATTAAATGGGGAAAAACATTTATTGAAAGAATGTGTTTTTTTTACTAGGCAGGGAGAGAACTTGAATATGACCCTGGCAATTGCTCGAAACTCCTCCTTTCCCTTATTATCTTGAACCATCTGTATATGTATGGATATGCTGAGTGCTCCTTATCTGCAATGGCCATTCTTTCAAAATGGCCATTATCCAGTGCCCAGAGTCTGTGTCATTCACTCTCCAGTGTGGCCCTGCCATGAATACAGACTTTTTTTGTATAATGTTGTTGTGTGGATGCCAAGGCTTTACATAGTTGCTGAAACGCTTGAGAGCTTGGCAAGTGTTTGGAAATGGCAGCTGGGTGCTTTGGGATTTTATGAAAACATCCATGCGGTCTGCACCTACGGCTCAAATTCTCTTACACATTGCCCAAGCACCACTTCCTAGTAAACAGCTGTAGTACCGACCCTTTTATGATAAACAGCGAAGGAAGCCATAGGTCCATTTCTGCCATGACTATGTTTGTTCAATTGTAATTCTTTCCTCCCTTTTTGTATGCAAATCTCTTGGTATGAAGCCATTTACACAAAAGGCTTTTATCAGGTTAAGTTGGTAACAGTGATTCCATAAAACACGTTTTATGTCCATGTGAAACATGGTGCCCAACTCTCTTGGAATTCCAGTGGGAACTGGGCTTCTAAGTTCCTTAGGTAGCTTTGAAAATCACAGCCAATATGGTTTCAACCCTTGTTTTGACCCTCCTCCTGAGTGGGCCTGTAGCACAATTATCAGGCTGAGGTTAGTTTCTAACATAGTTCTTTTACAATGCAGACAAGACCTCCTAACTGTTTCTGTGTAACTGGCTTTGCCAGTTTACCCACCTCTCCGGTGGTTATGGAAGGACATCTGAAAGAGTACTGTATGTGTAAAAGACACTGTCTTCTGAACCTTATACTGGTAGCTCAGGCAGTATGGAATAGCTTCTCAGATTTTCTTAGAATTCACAGATGCAAACACAGGTGTGCAGCATGGTAAGTGTAGGTAGACCAACATGGTTGACGTAATGCTTTTGCCAGGAAAAATACTCTAGTACAGATGTTCTGAGCTATGTTAGTGTGTCAGGCCCTAGTTATGCTTAACATGGTTCTATAAATAATGAAGACATGGCCTACACAGCATAAGATCTGCATGAATCCCTGGTCAGAGTGGATTTTTGGTTAAATTATAACAGTATATAGGATCAGACTTCTGCTTTCTAATTGGTGAAATACTTGCTAACATCTAAGAAATTAGACTTGCATCAGTTCATCCTTGCTAAGACAAGAACTAAAATAAATTGTAATGAATTGGTACTGTCGTTACAGGTACTAGAATACTTTCCATTAGATTAATACAATCATGGTATAAATTCAGCTGCACTCTGTAATGTTTGTTAGCATGCATTATCTTCCTGGATGTTTTGATAACCTTGATAATGTTTGATAATGCCTAACATTCACAAAGCTGTTGATTGCACTTTGCTTCAAGGTTTAAATGGTCTTTTATAATGGGATATGATTTAATTACAGTATTCCAAAAGTTTGCATGTTAAATCTGAGCATGGTTTTGTGCATAAAACTATTTGCATGCACAAAACAGGTTTATGCGCACACTTGGTCAAAAACATCCAAGAGAGCTATTAGAATAATGAGGCAGTGACTCCTAGTCACTATACTCCCACAAGGTTTGATATAGAAATGTTCCATCAGATATCACGAATATTAGTATGTGTCAGGCCATTGACAGGCGCTTTCACCTTCATGGCACCAAACACATAATACATCCATAATCTCTGATTATATGTGTGATTATATAATAGAGTTGTGCAATGGTGCAAGTAGAATCCATTTCTGACCAGTACGCCTCCCATACCATGGCGGCCACATGACCTCTCCACTTGACTCCTCCTTGCTCCGCCCCCAGCCCAGGCCCCCCAGGCTCTCCCCATCTCCTTCCCATGGTCCACCCCCCTTACTTGGGGACAGGATGGGGCTCTGTCCTCCTCCTGGTGTGGCTGCTGTACCACCCCAGCCCTACCACGCAGTGACTTCTCTGTCTGTACAGCCGTCAGCCCCGCCAGAGGACAGCCCGCATCTGAGGTTCAGGGCTCTCCTGGGAACCGCAGTGGGGAAAGGAGCAGAACGCTGGCAGCTCCTCTGGTGGCTGGGCTGTACGGCCCCCAGCTGAACCACAGGACTCTCTTGGGAGCCACAGGAGGGAAAGGAACAGAACGTGGGGCCATCAGGCCTGCAGCTCCTCCAGCATGGCTGTACTACCCCCAGCCCTGTCCTCCGGCGGGGCTGGCTGCTGTACAGACCTGAAGAGACCCTGTGTGGAAGGGCTGGGGGCAGTACAGCTGTGCTGGAGGAGCTGTGGGCCTGGGGCTGCCCAGCGGCCCCACCTTCTGCTCCTCGTCTTTCCGGAACGCTGTACCAGCTATAAATATCTTGCTGGTATGGTGTACCGGACCAGACCTCCCTACTTGCACTGCTGGAGTTGTGTAACTTGTCCAAACGGGTTTCACAAGCATTCAAAAGCCCTAGAGTTTGAAAAGGTTTGGGTTCAAATGAATATGATAAACCCCAGTTGTTTGGTAATTCCCAGAAGGAGAGAGAGGACTGACAGACTGGAGAGGAGAATTCCAGGGGAGAATTGAGTCAGAACCAAGGGAGGCTCTGTGGAACGGGGCTGGAGCCTGAATACTGGTGGGCTGGGGAAACCTGCTTGAATTGCGGCACAGCCCCATGAAGGAGGGCTGTAGAATCCTTTAACCAAGAGGAAGGAGTTGGAGTCCAAGGACCACGACAGGAGGAGACCTTTAGGGAAGACTCTTCAGAAAGGCCAGGTGCTGCAGTGGGCTGGCAGATTTCCCCGGCTCAGAGGGACCTGGCTGGGAACTATACTATTGCCATTCATATCTCAGATGCTTCAGGTTATCACTAACACCACCATAAACAAGATGCAAACAATAATCCCCAAATCTAATTCCCCAAAGCCCATGCCAGGAATGATTTTCTAGTTTGAGATAAAGATGCCATCATATTTACAGGGCGAACATTCTCAGTAATAAACAAACAAGATTGCTTTGGCCATGCAGACAGCTATTTTAACGAAGGGATTACCTTCTAAGCGAGCTGAAAGCAAGCTTGTCGGAAAATGAAGAACAAAGCTGATATAGGGAAGTGCAATAGCAAGATTGTCATTGGCATCTTTAGATTGACTATCATTTGATATGGATACAATACCTGGAAAAGTCTTGAAAGTGAAAAAGAGACTGATGGTGGGTTAGACAGAAGGGTGATGTTAGAAGCGGCAGGCATCTTTGTCCCTTAATGGGATTATGAAGGGAGCATTACAGGAAAGTGTCCATCATGCAGAGCCGGTGCTAGGCATAAGCAGACTAAGCAATGGTTTAGGGCCCTGAACAGCCTCATTTGCTTTTTTTAGTATATGTTGTGTGTGAGGTGGGGGGGCCCAAAATATTCCTGCTTATGGCACCTAGTGGGCTGGCACCACCTCTGCCATCATGTATTGATGTACAATGTTTCTAGTTTATTGCAAGGGCAACATAGGGCTAAAAAAACTTAGGTCAAAATTTCAAAATTGCTTAAAATTGGGCTCCTAAATCCATATCAAGAGGCCTGATTTTCAAAGGTTCTAGGCACTCACTGGTTCCACTGAAGTCAAAACCTCTGGCAGACCACTTTTATGCAGGTGCCTAATTGAAAATTGTGGACCCCAAATTGCATCATTCTTGTTGAGGTTGCAAATATCCTACCCACTGAAGATATTAAATAACTCAGGACCTCAAAAGGTGAAGGTGCACCTGTGGATGAATGCATCCCTCGATATTCAAGTCTTTTAAAAACTGCTGCTATTGAAGACTGTGTATTCCCGGCAATGGGGCATTAAATTCTGCATCAAGATTCCTAGATTCAGTGGAGATTCAGAATAGCAGGCTGGAAATTTTATAGCAGCTTCATTTACGTTTTTAAAAAATCAAGTTTTAAATGAGTTTAAGTATGATTCATGAACGGTACACTCTGTACAATAGGCCTGTGTCCATTTTCATCTTATATTCCATTTATTTTATCCTGCCCCCGCTCTTTAATTTTCAATACAGTTTAGATTTTTGGATTGATTGATTGAATGATTGGGTAACTGCATTTAGACGTTGGGAAGGGGAAAGCTGGATGTTCTGGTAGCTGGGTAGGGGTCAGCTGGGCACCTGTGGAGCTGAGGGAGGCAGTTTGGGATAATAGGAGAAGCACAGTGGCTGGATGTTTCTGCTAAAATATCCATCAGTGAAATGTTTCTCACTGGTGACATTCAAAGACTCATCTTTAAATTTCAGTAAAAAGAAAAGGAGTACTTGTGGCACCTTAGAGACTAACCAATTTATTTGAGCATAAGTTTCCGTGAGCTACAGCTCATTTCATCGGACGCATACTGTGGAAAGTATAGAAGATCTTTTTATACACACATATATTTATGCTCAAATAAATTGGTTAGTCTCTAAGGTGCCACAAGTACTCCTTTTCTTTTTGCGAATACAGACTAACACGGCTGTTACTCTGAAACCTTAAATTTCAGTGTTAACATTCCATTGAGCTGAAATGGGCATTGAACAAACTTCCCGGAGTCACTGGGTCAGATCCCCACCTGGTGTAAATTGGCATGGCTCCATTGACTTTACTGGAGCTACACAGTTCACACCAGCTGTGGATCTGGCCCATTGTTTTTGGGAGACATCGCTACCCAGCTTTACATTTGGCTCTATTTCCCAAGGTTTTCTTCACAACCATAGAAACCCTGTAACTTTTTTTTAAAGAGTTTGGATTCCAGTGCACAATTTTACAAAAAAATGCACAGCAAATTCTGCAGCAATGAAATAAGTTGGGCCTTGCTCTCCGAGCATAACCTTGAGCTATATTGGCCGTGCACTTGGTTGCAGCATTGGATATTCCCATATTCAGAGCTAACCCCATTTCTTTTTCCGTCAGTGACCTCACTTGTAGTTTCCTCCTGTTCAAATACAGTTGGTTGCACTTGAAGCATGATCCACTAGCTGACAGGGGTAGCTAGACACCGAATGAGCTAGAGAGTATAGGACCATGACCGAGGGAATGATGCTTCAGTTCAGCCTGGAAGATATTTTTTTTAATGTTGAGCGTGAAAGTCCCTAATCAGTAGCTACCAAGAAACACTGGCGGTTTGAGCTGAGTGGTGCTCTCCAATTCCAGGTGGAAAGTGCTTGTGCGTCCCATGGGGGGTCACCCTAAATTTAGAGGTCAGAAAAAAAATAAGACTGTGGTAATCTTTATACATTTTTTTGGCTCGGTGAAAAGCTACATTTCTGAGAGGAGAAAAAAGCCTTTATATTTCATATTTGTTTTGTGTTAGATGTGATTCTGTTTAGCACCCTCCAGTGATAAGTGGAGCCTGATATTAACTTCTTAAGCATTTGTTTCTGTGAGGAGACACTCCTTCAAGTAAGTGCATGTTGTTACCCTATAATGGGGTACTGGCCCTGTACGGCTAGAAAGGTCGGTTGAGATATCGGTTACTCCATTCCAGGTGTCCAGAATAACCAAAATGGCCATTGGTGGAGAGGAAGATGTTCCAAAGGAATAGTTAGTGTCTGGGAAGGGGACGATATAGGAAAAACCCAGGCTATTGGTCTTCTAAGGGCTCAGGACCAGGAGCCTTGTCGAGTGGAGAGGGCAAGGCTCTCCTCTCTCCCAGCCAGACCAGAGAGATGTTTGGGGTTATTAGAACCACCTCCAAAGGATTAAGGGAGTGGTCAGATGAAGGGATGGGTGAATCAAAAGGGAGGCTCCTAGCT